>NC_072735.1:129580578-129709781 GCF_026930045.1 Uloborus diversus
GAATCCTCCTTTTTTATTATACTTTTATATAATTGCAACAGATGGCGCTATATGTGTAACTCTCTTTGCTACGCTTACAAAAGGAAAAAAATATCTGTCACTAAACGAAGATCAAGATGTTGACTATTATTATGCAACAAAATTATTCCATTTGAAATAGGTAGGTGCCATTTTTGTTTTCCAGTTTCATATTTTAAAATATTTGGATATTTTTCTTCGAAGTCCGTAATCACGGAGGAATATTCGAGATGCACAGATCCTATTTACGCGCGCTTTGAGAATACTGATCGAGCCCTCTGATTCTGACTTATGGTGGAAAACTTTAAATACTCTTATGAATGTGAAGTGACAACCTTTCTGTCTTGCTCAGCTAGGAAATATTTTGTTATCGGGTTTCCATCCGTCACCTAATGACTAACTTACTGACCGCTCGCCAACATGTTTCGCGCCATTTTTGACCCAAATTTTGTATCGGGCTAGCGAGTCATTTGGCACAATACCACTCTTGGCTCACTGGCTGAGCGATTTGGCGAGAAGGAAACATCGGTATCGGTTAGGTTCCACCATTGAACTGTAAGTTGAACTTATAGTTTAATGGGTTCCACTAAGGCCCCGCAGCTCTAGGTTCCACCGTTGAAAAAAAAATGAACAACTGTGTCTGAAAAGTTGAACCATGGGATCAGGGGCACCCTATTAGGAGGTCATTGAGACCTTAGAAAAATTTCCTTATTCGGCACTCGGCAGTTGTTTGATTTGACGATTCAAAATAAATAAATAAATGAAATTAAATTAAAAATTAATTTGAATTTTGACATCTGGAATTCAAACTATGTTTTTCGCAATCACGAGGGTGTGTGTGTATATATAGGCGTGTATGTTTGTGTCTGCGTGCAGGCATGAGTGTGTATGTGTGTGTGCAATTGTGTATGTAGTTGTGTATGTCTGTCCGTCTGTGTGTAGTTGTGTATGTATGTCTGTGTGTAGTTGTGTATGTTGGATATGGACGCAACCTGCAGACTTTGCTCCCTAGAGGAGCAGCATCGGGAGGGGCCGGTCGACAGGGCCGGCTCTAGTAGTTCTGCCGCCCTAGACGATATTGACAAGTGCCGCCCCCCACCATTGAATAATAATAGTAAAACTAATAATATAAAATAATAATAAATTAATAAAATAGAAATACTAGTTTAGTGCTTAAAATTCTGTGAGTTTCTAGTTAAATTCCAAACTGGAATATTTAAATCTAAGCACTGGTACACACTTTAAATTATCTTTTTTAACATTAAAGTAGTGCATCTTATGACACTGAAACACATATTAATATTTTAAAAAGACTTTTAAATCACGTAATTTGCAGCCTCTAAAATTAAATTGAATTTCTAGCTGATTTCCGAACTATGCTTTGCATGTCCAAGCACTGGTATACGCACTCTATAAGCCTTAATTATTATTATTATTATTATTATTATTATTATTATTATTATTATTATTTTTGCATCGATGCAGTGAACCTTATGGCACTGAAAGAGATATTCATACTTAAAATTAAAAAAATAATAATAATAAAAAAAAAATTCAACTTCGAAAAGTGCCTCCCTAGGCGGCTGCCTAGGTCGCCTACCACAGGAGCCGAGCCTGCCGGTTGACGATGGTGCTGCAGAGGGAGGCGGGGGGAAAATAAAATCATAGGAATTCAAAACAGTCAAATGAGAACAATAAGCAATGTGATTGCTCAAAAAAAGACCTCTCGGCAAAATTTGGAGTTCCATTCGGCTAATTGGTAATCGGTTTCGGCTAATTAGTAAATTTCCTAGAGACTAATAATCTATTGACTAGTTTTCAGTACGGTTTCAGGAAAGGTAAATCTTGTGCAACTAATTTATTACATTTCTATGACAAACTTACCATGGCTTTGGACAATAAGAAGCCTGTAGATGTTGTTTACATTGATTTTCAAAAAGCTTTCGATAAGGTACCGCATGTTGCTCTACTTAGCAAATTAGCTGATATAGGAATAGGAGGGAAAACTTTCATTTGGGTAAAAAATTGGCTGACCGGAAGGAAACAAAGAGTAGTTGTAAGGGGAAATTATTCTAATTGGAGTGAGGTCTTAAGCGGGGTTCCTCAAGGATCAGTGTTAGGGCCTGTTTTGTTCATTGTCTTTATGAACGATATTCACAATAATATTTCTGGGAACATGAATTGTTTTGCTGATGATGTCAAAGTTATGGGGACTGTAGAAAATGAAGAACAAGCAAATCAGCTGCAAAAGGATCTAGATCATATTACGGAGTGGGCTGATAAATGGGGTATGGCTGTTAATGTTGGGAAATGTCAAGTGCTACATTTAGGGCATGGAAATAAGTGTGCAAGTTATTATTTGCAAGGTTCAGTCATTAGTCAGGCAGGCAAAGTTACTGATCTGGGGGTCCTAATAAGTCAGGATTTAAAGTTTAGCCAACAGTGCAGCATTGCTAGCAACAAAGCCAATAAGATGCTTGGGTTTATCAATAGATCTATTTCAAATAAATCTAAAGAAGTTCTTCTGCCCTTATATAGAAGTTTGGTAAGACCCCATTTGGAGTATGCTGTTCAGTTTTGGTCTCCTTATCTTAAGAAAGACATTAATGTATTGGAAAGGGTTCAAAGGCGGGCTACAAGGCTAATAAGTGGACTTTCCAACTTAGATTATGATTCCAGGCTTAGAAGGCTAAAAATGTACAGTCTTGAGCAAAGAAGAGACCGAGGGGACATGATTCAGCTGTTTAAATTTATTAAAACGAAAGATGTTACGGGGCTAAAGTTTAGCACTGAAAACAGGACAAGGGGTCATTGTTTTAAGCTATTTAAATCTCAGGCTAACATGGATATTAGGAAAAATTATTATTTTAGCAGGGTAGTGGAACCTTGGAACAGCTTACCGGAAGGGGTGGTAATGAGCAAGGGAGTGGATAGTTTTAAGAGGGCCATTGATCTTCACTGGGGATTGTAAATTGACTAGGACCAGTCTAGCTGGGCCCAGAGCCTGTTGCTGGTCGTCATTTTTGTATTTGTATTTGTATAATTGAGAATTTCCATCTTCCCAAAAAATTTAAGTTCGGGGCTCTCCTACCTGGGGTGCCCACAAGGGGGGGGGGAAGCCTTAGCGTAGACTGCCATTAAAATTTTTAGGAGGGATAAATTTGAGAAGGTTTTTAACACACTTTGGGGAGGGGGGTGATGGGCTGTTGATCTGCTTTAGGGGGCGTAGAATTTAAGACGGGTGCGCCATCATCCTTCCAGGGGGGCGGGGACACCTTTGTTGAACTCATTACATTATTTGAAAGCAAATAAGCAGATGAACTAAACCAATTAAACTACATATATCTGGGCTGAGCACGGAATTTAGGGCATCATGAGCTCAAGGACATAATAAAGAAATTAAAAGACGATAGGTTGGGGGGGGGGGGGCGAAAGAGAACGAATCTTGGTTCAGACTGAGCCATTAAAATGAGAGCTGTTATAGAGGTTTTTTTTCTCTTTTCAGGGGGGGGGGGGGATCCCCTGCAAGGTGCAGGTGTACAGCTTTTCGCAAGTATACAATAACTTTATTGACACTAAAGCCAAAAAGTGGTTTGCTTTGCCTAAGCAATTGCATCTTGTAGCAATAAAAATTAATTCTTTTCCTCCCCAAGCAAACGTGAACCCGTCCAAGCGACGGTAACGATCCGAGGCCAGACGTGTTGTAAACCGAACCATACTATAAAAAGGTCTTACAGAAGTCTTCATCCTGGGTTCCTGGGTCCCGCGGAACTTTTGCAGGGCCGAATTTAGCTCCATGTCGCCCCTAAGCAGATTTGAAATCTGCCGCTCTCCTTCCCCCCCCCCCCTAAAAAAAGCAAAAACTCACAAACACGCAAAAAAGTGTTCCCGAAATTTAAACTGTCAAACTTACGAAGGAATGATGACGTTTCACATTCAGGGGAGCCCCCATGGGAGGTCACAGCAATCTCCCAAAAAACTCCTTATTCGGCAAATTTTGTTCGCGATTCAGAAAATTTAGAGATTACATTTCTACATATTCTTTTTTCTTTTATTAAATTCTAAATTGTTTTTCAGAGATACCTAACGTTCCTTCTCATTAGATGTCATGTACGTATGTATGATATGCGTGTAAGCTCGTGTTTTATCATTCGGTAAAATTAGAATTTTCCTCCCCCCTCCCCCCCCCACCAAAAAAAAAAAATAGTTCGATGCTCCTCTGATGCTATTTAGTTTTGTACATCGTTCATGGCTCAAATACTGCTCTTGGGCAGGTTATCGAGCGATTCACATAAGATCAATATAAATAATATTTACAATATATATATATTTTTGCAACTACCAATAGGGCATTTTTTTTTTCATGGCCCTATAGTTTCATAAAACATGTGCTCTTTCATTCTTTGAAGTTTTAAAACATTTTCTTGTAATGGCAACGCAGATGAACTACTGAAAAAGTGATATAGACTTGAGTTAGACCTATAAGGGAAAATATAATGATAGAAAATGGGGAGATAAAGAGTAACCGTGATTTTTCTCAAATGCTAAGCATGTTAGTACAGTCGGACCCCGATTTAACGAATTCATCGGGACCGAAACTTTTATACGTTAAATCGGGGTTATTCGTTATATCGGGGTGTGAAAAAAAGGCACTTTTCTAAAAGTCGTAATAATCAACTGCGTAAAAGAAGACAGTGAACAGTTTTTACTTAGCATTACGCGACATATTTCACACTAGTTAATTTGAAATTTTAAAGTACTGAGTTATAGATGTTTGACAATTTCCTTGATGCTTGACTCGAAATAGTTCTGTTTCAACTCTATGGAGAGAAGAAAATACTGTGTCATTTACAGCCTGTTGCATGAAGCATGAGATACGTTTTTAGTTTCCAGGCCATGTAAAGTATTTGAAAAAGTAAGTTTTAAAGGGAGTTTTATTATCACTTTCTGCTTCAGAATCGCTATTCATTGATTGCTCCCTCGCCTGAAAAAACTGCAGATTCCAATACAGTTCTTTTTCTGCTTCAGACGATATGGATAAGTTATTTG
The DNA here is from genome assembly GCF_026930045.1 of Uloborus diversus. NCBI lineage: Eukaryota > Metazoa > Arthropoda > Arachnida > Araneae > Uloboridae > Uloborus > Uloborus diversus. The sequence goes on from NC_072735.1 coordinate 129,585,646, forward strand.
GAAAATAATCCAATAATTCCTAACTCAAAATAACAAAGAAAAAAATTTTTTTTTCGGCTTTTCAAATAATTTGTTAGCTTGGGGTTTATTATTCGTTAAATAGAGGTTTTTGCCTTCATTTTAGTCGGGGAAAAATAAAAATAAAAACTAAATCGCGAAATTTGTTAAATAGAGGTTCGTTAAATCGGGGTCCGACTCTATGTTTTACATAAGACAGCATCTTTATTTTCAGAAAAAAATAACTAACTTGGTTGTTTCATTGTTTGTTATCATTTGCTCAAAAAGACTTTGAATTTAGAAGAAGAAAAAAAAGAAGAGAAAAAAAAACACGACTTATACATTCCGAATAAATTCTATTACTTTTTTTTTTTTTAAAGTTACCTATTAGTGCTTTTTAAAATCAAAACTGTGTTTTGAAATCAAACCTAGCTTAATTATTTAATATCTATATCGCTGAATCTTTGATGAGCATTGAACTTTAATGTCTTGTGCGTTAACAATTTTATCAGTTATCTTTATTTCTAGCAGCATCTTTATCCTGTTATTTTTTTGTTCATCTACGAATCAATGATTTGAATCATTTCCTCTGTTATTACGTTCACTCTCTTGTGTTCTTGCCACTCCTCACTAGTTACTTACTAGTTACCTCACTTAGTTACACTCTTCCTACTCAATGGTATTTCATTAGTAAATTGTAACTGGATTACTTTGCAAAGAGTCTTAAAGTTTCCACTTTTGAAAACTGCCCATTTGAAAAAAAACATGTTTAAAAAATCTTTGACTTTTTTGTTCTTCGGTTTTTAATTTAGGGCATGTTTCCTTTAGTTAAAATCAGTCAGCCTTTTTCGCTCGTCACTCGTTTTCATTTGCCTCCGAGACTTAATATTAACAGAAAACAATTTTTAAATATTAATAATGTAAAAAAGAAAATAAACGTCAATCACTCAAGAAACCAGTACTGAATAAACTTAAGGAAACACTAAAATCTTAGTCAAACTCCAATCTTGTTGCAACTTGTGGATAAACGCAACGACAACTTTCTGAAATTGACACCCTTCTTTTCGTCTTCACTTACTATTTTATACTGATCAGTTACCACGATTAAAAATTTTTGATTTTCATAAGATGTGTGAAAGTAATCATTACTAAATGACAAGAAAAAATTGTATCAATGAAAAATGAAAGAATGCTAATATTTTACTTTCAAGAATAAAAAAATTAATTTAAAAAATGTGTGGTCAAAGCAAAATTTGCCACCCCTGAGAATTTTGTTGTCAGGCAGCTGCCTACTCTGCCTGTTGGGAAATGGGCCCTGGGAACTTGACTGTTCTCACAAAGGGGTTCCGCATTCCGCAAGTAATTACTTTTTGCTTAGTCAAAGCGTGACCATTTGAGAAAAAGAAATTTAAAAAAAGAGCGAATTCTTACTTAATGCGTCGTTAAAATCTTTATTTTTTATTAATTAGTTACAATTAAGAATACCTTTGTTTTTGTTATTGTATTTTTATGTCACAATAGTATTGTTACACTATTGTGACATAAATTTTATTTATTTTATGGGAGACAATTTTTGGAACTATTTTCTACATCCGGCAACCATTTTTCATGCAGGCTACCAAAGCAACTATTTTTAGTAGCGGTACTCTCTGATATTGTGATGAATAAAGATGCAATAATGATTTTCGAAATTAGAGTAGGATAAAGCTTTGATGTAATTCAGAAGAGATGAAATGGAGGGAAGTGAAGACTATCATTCGTGAAGGAAAGACCCCAAGTCACGTGACAGATTTTAAATAAAAGCATTGGAAGAAATCAGGTTTTCTTCGCTAGTTTCACGCAAAACGTGTCAACCGTTCGTCATTGTTGAGTCACGTGACTTGAGCTCTTTGCCCACGCTTTTGCTTTGCCAATGATTGGACTAGGTCCCTCCATGTACTAATTCCTTAAGTTTGATATCGTTTTTTTCTACTTTACGATGAAGGGATTCCTTCAAGAAAACAGTTAGCTAAAAGGGTTTCGTTCCCCGTGGTTAAGGTTGAATTACCTCTGCTTAAAATGCATTCACAATGTTGTTGTAGTGTTTTGAAGTCGATTTTCCTGTTTATCTTTAATCAAAGTTGAAAAGCCAGTTTCTTCTAAATATGTTTTTGAAAATGGAAGGATCAAGGTCGACGAGAGGCCATGTCGGCACCGTCGGAAACTTAAGGCCCGGCCGGGGGGGGGGGGGGGGGACCGCCAGGCCCGGGCAGCTTGGAATTGAAGTAGTATATAGTTGCTTTTCATATGCGTAAGTTGTGGATTGTCAATTGCGATCCGCTTTTAAAACTCCACGCCCCAAAACTGAGTCGCGCCCCAATGGTTGCAATCTGCTGATATAGTGAAAAAATATTTCCCTCGAAATAGCCATGGGTTCGTTTTTTTGCGTACCCCAATCACAAAATACTTTTATGTATCAGATATTGCTTATTAATTCCTTTCACAAGTTTTTCGTGGTTGAACCTTCTTCCAAGTGGTAAAAATAATTAAATTAATTTAATTAAGACAAATCGATTGACGTAAGAATCATCTAAATTGGCCTAGGCGTTTAACCTCTACAACGCCACATAGGAACAAACATCCTTACATACATAGATTAATAAACACATTACCCTTCTTTGGTCTAGGAAGATTGGGCGCCGGAAACTTAGGGCGTCGATCACAACGGACTCGATGTTCCCGGTACCGAATATGCCCGGCGCCCAATCTTCCCTGCGCCCAAAATGCTCGGCGCACAATTGACGTCACCCATTTTTCCCATTTCGACCACCCTTTGCGTCGCTCACGCGCAGTCGGGTAAAAAATTGCCTAAATTTATTTTTTGGTCAATGTTAAACGCTTTTTTATGTATTTTTTTTAAATCAGAAACGATAAATTTATATGACGAAACACAAACTTTTCTTTTCTTTTCTTTTTTTCATCCTCAAGTTCATTTCTTTTACATTGAAAAATAAGTTCCTAGAAACCCCGAAACTCCTGTATGCAGTTTTCGTACTAATTTGCACCTTTATACGTTGTTTTATATTCATTTAAAAATCAGTCCGTTCGCGCACCTTTCGTGCCCTAAATGACGGTTTCGTAAACTATCCATTCACCTTCACTCCTTTTTGAAAGAACCTTTGAATCTATTGTTAAAAACGGATCCTAACTCGCCCACTCCCAAGCGCAATCTTGTTCCATGGACGAGTTGATGCCGATGGCTGGCGGTCCGGCCGGCAGGTAGGGAGGAAGAAACCCGTTGCCGTTACTACGCGTTGCTAGGGTAGAGGAGAGAGTGTGTATCAAAACAGAACTAACTGAAGTGTCCGCCATTTTTGTGAACTAGGAATTCTAGAGTTTTCTTTAAATTTTGTACAATAAATTATTTTTTTAATATCAAAAGATAATGAGATTTGAAATTTTAAAACTAGCATTGTATAAAAATATCTATCAAAAAAAAAAAAAAAAAAAGATACTAACTAGGTCCCGAATTAAAATTTTTGGGAGCGCGGAAATTCCTAAATTGACTAATGGAACTCCAAATTTTTCCGAATGATAAAACACGGGTATGCACCACACATAAGTTTATCTAATGAAACGGGATATTCGGATATTATTTGGGAGTGTTGGGCATAAACGGCAAGTCCCCAAAAAGTGGGGGGGGGGGGGCAAAAAGTGTGTGAGGCTGGGGAGGGGGCGTAATCCCTGAAGCTGTTTATTATTTTATTTATTTATTTACTTATTTTTTATTTTTTGAAATGGGGCTATGTTGAAGGCTTTTAACATCACTGATTCTACTTCCAAAAAATGATGAACATGGCCTTAAAAAATCGCTACGGAGGGCCACCGTAGGTTTACCCCTTCTAATTCAAAGTTCAATTTTCATAAAATAAGATGAGAAAAATCCATTTATATTTGATATTTTTAGTTTTTACTTTTATGTAATAAATCAATCCACCCTATAATTTTTCAATCGACCATTGATTTTTAACTTTGAAAAGTGAGGGGCCAGGCGCCTTTACTTTCTAAAGTAAGAGGGCAGTTTGCCCCCCCCCCCCGTACAAGTCGCCTGTGGTATCGGGGGAAAGTGTTCATTTTTTCCGCTTCTTTTTACTGTGATTAGGGTAAGCGAAAAAGACGAAATCCTATAACCTGCGTTTTCAAACAATGATATTATATTACATGGCAGTGACTTAGTGAGAAGTTTTTCGTGGAGTAAAATGAAATTTTTCAAAATTAGAGGCCGAAAAACGGAATTTTAGATCCTTGCATGCGTGTTCGTGCAGATAATTTTGTTGCTTCATAAGGGGGGGGGGGGGTATGTCCCCTGTGGCCATAGGTAAAGCCCCTATAACTGGAGGCTATAGGGGCCTTAGCCATAGGTGCCCATATGCAAAATTTTCAGGCGGAAAGGGGGGTTAAGATTTTTTCCCTATGGTTTAGCAGGATATTTTCTCCATGGAAACCGATTTCAGTACCGATTAGAGTTATTAAAATTTGACATTTTTAATACAGTACCTTATTCATTCAATGGTTGGAGAAGAAATATTTTTACATTTTTGCAAAGGAAAAAGTACACAAAAGCAACGAAGTTCGAATTCCTAAGGGGGGTCTTGAGCCTCCACTTGTCCCCCCTCCCCATATGGGCGCCCCATGCTGCTCCCTGGTCCCATTCAATCAATGATATTGCAACAACCACTGACGACTGGGACCATTTTGATCCAAAATGGCGGAAGCGTCTGTTTGTTCAGAAAGCATTAGTGTGACGTCAGGGGTTACCGGAAACCGGAAAGAGATAGGAATGATTCCAAACAAAGAGTCGCTATGCGTTGCTAGGGTGAAGACAACGCAGAATCGCCATTGAGCAAGGGTGAGTATATGTTTCTCGCTATAAAACTCTTAAAATTTGCGTTGCAGAGAAGATGAGATTTGATTATGTAAAATCAGCATGCGTTGCATCAGGCCTATTGTGTGTTTCTGAGATGCAAAAAGTCCAGGATTTTTAAGAGGTGGGAATGAACTAGGAATTAAGGGAACATCAAGAAGTGATGGAAGGTAGCCATTTCGTTTTTTCGTAAAATGGCTAACTCTGAAAACCTGGAGTGTTTTTTTTTTCTTTTCTCTTCTTTCTTTTCTTTTTTTTTTTTTTTAGCAACCAGGATTGCGTAATAATTTTACTTTGCCGTGACTTTGCTTCAGATATGCTCGGTTTGTGATTGGTAGTTAGCGAGTTCCGTAATTCATTGCTTTGTGAGGCGAGTGGACCTTTTCGTTTGCGTAAGATCCTCAAATACTGTAATTATGAACAATTATTTTTTAATCATAACTATTTTCTGAAAATTCCATATACGAAAACATTCAAATAAATTCAAGTGTTTTTCATTTTCATTCAAATAAAAGAAAAAAAAAAAACATTTCAATTTTTTAACAGTACTCTTTTTTTTTAACTGTTTGAACTGCACATATTAATCTTAATATATAAAAATCTTCTGTGCGGACGTTTGTCACCATAAGGCTTTTAAACGGCTGGGCCGATTTTGATCAAATTTTTTGTGTGTAATTAAGTTGTGGCAAGCATGGTTTCGAAGCGCGATGGATCGAATCGGAAACGTTTTTGTTGATTAATTAATTAATTTAAACATTGGATGGTTATATATCCCTAATGATTAATATTTATTTTAATCTATTGTTGAGCGAAAATTGAAATCAATATTTAACCCGTTGCCAAAAGACAGTAAGAAAGCTAGCTCTGCTTTTTGTAATGAAATTTCCTACTGTGATATGTCAATTGAAAATAGATAAAACGTAGAGAGAGAGAGTGAAGCCTACGTTTCTTGAAAGCAACGATTTTAGGTCCCGAGATATATTTTACACAAAATAGCAGTGCAGTGGAAGATCGGGGATATTTCGATAATTGGGAATTTGGCGCGATCGTCTCATTTTTGGCGCTAATAACTTTATTTTGGTAACCCTGCTGATTTATAGTAGCTCTATGTAAATAGATGTTTCCGTTCTCTTTGTTCAGCTTTGCAATGAAAAATACCTCTCGCGTAGGCGCTGGAGCCAAAAATTGACGCCAATGAAAAAAGATCGCTAGATTCCCAATTATCGAAATATCCCCGGAAGATCTTTATCTTTGGTGGAAAGAACAAATTAGGCAATATATGAAGTTTAAAAAGTTTTCGTTCAAAAGATCGGACTGCTAATCGGTCAGAGTTGGCTTCGCTCACTGATCGGCTGGATTACAGTAACGTGGTGGCTTGGCGACTTTGGCTATAAATATTAGAGTTGCATGATCATTTGTTTACATATTAAAGCTACTGTTAATGTAATTTATTAAAGAGTTTTAGTCATTTTGGTTGAAGAATGTGTTTATTTTACAACGGGAGGGGGGAGGGATGAGTGATTTTTGTCCCCCCCCCCCTTATTCAGAGAACTCTTTTTACCTTTATAATTTCTTTAAACGATATCCTTTAGATTGTTTTATTCTTTTTCATATGGGGGGGGGGTGGCAGCGGGATTTCCCGTTTGTTCTAAAAGGGTAGTTAGTTTTTTACACTTAATATTTGAGGACGCTTTTTATCGTTTGAGTATGGCAGAAGGAACAAACCATCAAGTACAGGGGAAAAATCTTACTACTATTATATATGCGAAAGTTTGTCTGTATGGATGTATGGATGTTTGTTACTCTTTCACGCAAAAACTACTGAATGGATTTTGATGAAACTTTACAATAATATGGCTTATGCATCAGAATAACACATAGGGTAGTTTTCGTCCCATTACGGGGGGCAAAACCCCCTTACAGGGGCAATAAAACACAATTTTCGTATAAATTCTCTAATATGGGGATGAAAAAATACTTGCACATATTAACATTATATGTCCATCGAAAGCTCTGATTTTTCTGCTGAAGATGGCACCTGTTCGAAATTTCTAAGTAGAATAAAAAACGAGTTATGAGCTTTTTAGTTCCATGTTCGAAGGCTTTCCTTAACTCAATACAATATTTAGTGTATCATCTCAACTCCCTGTCGATAGGGACTATTGTATTGTTGACTATATTTGCTGTTCGTGACTGTTCAAGGCTTTTCTCAAGTCAAATCTTGAAGTAAGATGTTTGCACAAGATTGGCAAATAATACATGGAGTTGGCTGATTTTTTTTCCATTTTAATGCAACTTAGAGGCAATTAATGGTTTTTTTTAATTTATTTATTTGTATTGACTGGGTATTTAATCGATCAGCTGGAATCTAGCCAAACTTTTTTTGTGGAATCATTTCAATAGCTAAGGCATTTGGCATTTTTCTCAACTGTCGCTGTTTTTGAAGCTAAAGACTACGCAGTACTATGTTTCTCGGTTTTCACCATGTAACCAAATATCGCCATTTCTTTAATATTTCTTTCTTTAAATTTGTTAACACGTAAAATAATTCGCCAACTAATTCGCAAATTCATAAACAGCGCAAAAACTTTCTTTACTTTGTCTTTGCACACAATTTCAAACAATTGCCAAATTTTTACTGTTTATGGGAAACATTTCGGGTAGCATTATTGTTGACCCTATTTTGGGACGATTTCTACGGTAAGAAGTTATACATTATACAAAAATTTAGATTGCCGGTGTAGCGCTGGATATTATGCATTTGATGGAGATCGGGATTATAAGGCAACTGTTTCACGTTATTTAAGAATAATTGACCTCACTCGAATAGGATTTTTTGGGAATTACCCAAACTGACTTCTTCACAACTCCTGAACGTTTTCGTGATTTATTTTTTGTGATTTTTGGGTGCCTTCTCAGTTTTGCCGACATTTTATTTACTCCCCTTCCCCCTAATTTTCAGTTTTAATCATACCTTTTGATACATTTAAGGGGACAAACAATTTGAAATGTTGGCGGAACTAGAGACAAACAATTTTTTGGTAACGATTTGACCTCTGCCTGTAATGACCATTAACTTAAATCAATTGAAAAAAACTACATCAACGTGAGCGAAGCCGCGGGCAAAAGCTAGTAGTTAATAAAACAATTGCTCAGTGGGCATTAGATAAATCAAGTTGTAATAAATATACGCATTCTGACACCAAGCAGCTTAAATCATTTTCTTTTTACTTATTTTTTTCAAAAAAAAAAAAAAAAAAAAACGGTTCAAACACTTGATAGTTTATTGAAATTTTTTAACTTTTCAATTTACAAAGTTTGAACAGAACAACGTCTGTCGGATCCTCTAGTACAGTATATATTTTAATTTTTTAAATTGGCTTTGTGGTATAACTTTGCAAATATTACGACTTGTCAATTTTCTTTTCGTGTGTGATATTTAATGAGAATAAAAAGAAATCTGAAAATTAGATGAAGTTTAAGCCAAATTTCTAATTTTAGAAGCACAAAGCAACTATGAAGCATAGACCCCCCCCCCCCACACCCCCCCCCCCCACCCCCCCCCCCAAAAAAAAAAAAAACGTTTAAAGAAAAATAAACGCGTTTCAAAATTCAGTTGCAATCCTTGATTACAAAAACTTTTAATTTTTCAGTAAGTTAAAGTTGAACCTGAAACGTCCTAAACCAGGTATTTTCAAACCAACACTTCCGTTGTTGAATACAAACTGAAATTCCAACGATGAATTACTTTATCAGGACTGCATTAATCAATGCGGGGTGCTGGAATCCAATAAGATCACCTTTTCTTCATAAAAAGACATTTATTTCGCCAAAACTACAAGAAAACTACAGAGCCAAAAATATCCAGGCATTACAGCGCCTTTTTCAAACTTCAACTAATTTCAATTTAATTTTACAGTGTTCTATCAATTTCTCGTGCATCACAATTATCATTCACTTGGAACTCTCTTCACTTCAGTTTCTAACATACCTCCTCCCTTTGAGACTCTGGGAAGGGTCTCAAACATTATTTAAAAGATCCAGTCTTTTTGGTACTTTCACACACCTTCCAGATCTGGTATATTTTTCCCTCGAAAGCTGTTTTCCCTCATCTTCTGAAACAGCTGTTTGAAAGATTGCATGAAAATTATGCTGTGAAAGGGTTCAAAGGTGCAGGATTGTTTCCTCCTAACATGAAAGAAGCAGAACACAGGATTATGTTGAGCCAAAGAGTTACTGATGAACTGGATGTATCATCTACTTCTTTGAATACAACAGCATTGCGAGCAGTGACACCAGCTACATTACATGCTGATGCAGAGCTTCCTTCCAGTTCAAACAAGCAGGACCAAGCACCAATTAATCTAGTGATGTCACCATTCAAAGATTTGAAGTGTGCTATCCTCACAGCTCTGTCACCTATGCTATCAAGCTCCACTAAAGCAGCTATTATTAATTCCAAGAAGAAAAGGAAACGAGTCCAACACAAAGCTGGAGAAGTATTGACCGAACCTGTTGTGATTGAACGTCTTCATGATGAAGAACAAGCTCGAATAAAAAAGAGAAAAGAAAACTTGAAACTGCCACAGTTAAAATATAAACAGAAAAAATGTCAATCTGCAGCAGGTCAATCGGGTCCAGTTAAGAATGCAAATGAACTTTTACCTGGGAAATGGGTAATGATAGAGCATAAAGAAAAAAAGAGTGTGAAAAGATTGATTGGTCAAATTACAAATTGAAAGCGAAGAAATACACATCAAATATGTAACAAAATCACGAATTGGAAATTTTTATGTTTTCCCTGAAAGAGAGGACATTGATATTGTTGAAAAGACTGATGTTGTAATAGTATTAGAAGAGCCATTTTGCAACAACCGTGAACAATATTACTTCAAGATTTAAATATTTAGTTGTGTAACAGAAAATGTAAAATAGCACTTTTTTTTTTATTGTAATGTATGTGATCATAAATATAGTCATGGAATAGTCTTTTGACATCATTTTGCATAATGACCCATTTTACCCCAGGATGGGGTAAAATGGGTCAACGCTTTTAAAGGTAAGTTTCACCAGTTGATGTTTAAATTTTTTTATTAAAGTTACTTAGAACTCTTCTACAAAAATGTAATGTCATATTTCAATTTTAAAAAATCAGAAAAAATGAGTCGTTTTTTTTGCTATATAACTTTGTAGTGTGAAACGTGAAAAAAAACTAAAAATTGACCCATTTTACCCCACCTGACCTTACAATTCAGAAGTACTTTAGCACAAAACCACATCAATTTTTCATAACAGCAAAGTGCATTTCCTACTCATTTATTCTATTCCCTCATATTTGTTATTCACTTAATTAAGTATTCCCTGTAATGCACGATATTTCTCTAATTTTTTGATGCAGCTTGTCCGGACGCGGGCCCGAACACGCATTCTCCTGGTTACGAGGAGAACGCTCTGCCGATCAAGCTATTCAGCTCTGTCGGTTATAGTGCAAGTTAAAGTTATAAGTTTAACCGAAAGTCTCATTCTAGTTCTTTAAAACAGGTTTTTCGACTCAAAAAACAATTTTTAGACCGTGGGTCTATTTTTCGTCAGTAGCCAGCACTATAAGCTTTAAAATAAGGTGTAAATCAAAGAAATCGATCAAGAATTGAGGAAAATCTGGCGTAGAAACCAAAAACAGGCTACAGAAATAATATATAAGGATTAGTGATTTTCAAACTTCAGTTACTCCGGCCCATGATGTCCCTGGGGTTTGAATTTTTGTATATGTACTCAATGGCCTCCCAAGAATATGTATACAAAATATCATTACCGTAGCCCCCCGGGGGGCTGTGATAGAACCCCGGGAAGGTACAATTTGGGGGGTAAAAACGAGGGGGGAAGGGGAGGGGGTCAAATGGCACAAAAGGCACACCAGTAGGGCATAAGGAATGTGTGTGCGAAATTTCAGCTTGATTCCTTTTTTCGTCTGGGCTGTAGCCCTGTCAAAGAAAGCGAAAACTTTTTTGAATAGCGATTTTATAACTTTAATACCTCCTCCCCTGATGGTCCAGGGAATTGTATTTTGGTTTACGGCGTCAGGGGCCACTAGAGATTGAGTGTACCAAAAATCAACTCCGGGGGTCTTCATGGGGCTGAGATACAGAGGGCTGAAAAACCCAAAACACCCAACTTGTTCTGTCGTGTAATCTTGGTCTTGGTCGCTTTTATTTCCTTTCGTCTTTGGCGGTGGATTTGCTTCTGTTGGCTGCTGACGTTTGGTTTTCTTGGCGGGGCGAGGCGCTCCCGCGCTCCGTAATACTAAGATTAGAATATTAGATCTCGCAACTGGCTAGCTTGAAATGACCGCCCTGGTCTATACCGGTAGAGTCGGATAAAGGACATCCTGGGAAAGCCAGTCCGCCCTTTCTAACCCCATTTTACCAAAAGGCCGGGACGTCCAGGGGTAAAAACATTAAAATTATCAATTGTTGCTCACCGCTGGTGGCGTTGAGCCCATGTAGCGAACGTAGGCTGGCGAGCGAAGTGAGCAGTGGTGACACTGCCGTCTCGATTCAAAGACTCGCGTCTGAAAGTGGAAGACGCTGGTACGTCATCAGTAGGGGGCGCGTTTTTCCAGTCGCAGTTCACGACGCGCAGCAAGCATCTTCAAGCGCACATTGTTTTTCTTCGGAATGGCCGTTGGACTAGACTCCCGACGTTGTAGAAATCTATTTCAACTCAACAGGTAAGAACCAACATCTCTTTCTGTATTCTCAAATTTTCTGTATTCTCAAAAATAATTTAAGAAATGTGTAGAGAATGTTCTGAATTTGATTTATGGGCATGTTTTCAAGAACTAAACGCCATAACAGCTAACACTTATGCGCATTGTAGCATGCGTATGTAAATAAACAATAGCAACGCAATTTTATTTTTTAAGTGATGCCGGTCTCGCTAAACGAGTACTACCTTCATTTCCAAGAAATGTTATTCGATTAAGCGGGGAAGTTCTTTTTTTTTTTTTTCGAAACTGACATTTGTCTTAGAACGTAATAATAATGAATCAAAAGCAAAACAAAGGAAGTAATTAATGTTATTGGTAGAAATTTTTTCAAATAAACTAAGTCAACAACTTTATAGTATTACTATAATAATTAAGTATGTATATATATATATATATATATATATATATATATATATATATATATATATATATATATATATATATATATATATATATATATATTAGTACACGATGAAAATTATTTAAAAAAAAAGTGACTTGCTACCTGAGTTATAAAATCTCAGTTTTGGCACCTTTTTTCACTACATTATTTTTTTGAAAAAGTCCATAGTTTAAACTGCTTGCTCAAGGTCTTTTGGAAACACTTTTTTATCTCCTACCCCTCCTCGTCTTCTGTGTTTTACATTTAACATTTATCAATTCGCAACGCCAGAGCTCGAATACGCTACCTTGCGGTGATTAATAATACTAAAGAAAAGGGTAAAACATTCCATTCCACGTGTTTTTTCTGGGGTAAATTACAGGCTTCAGACAGTTTGTGATGCAATGTAATTTCAGAAGATTGGAAGAGAAACCTTCCCACAAACACGAGGAAAAATTACTGTCATTCACTAAGCGTCAAAGCAAGTTATAAGTTACGACATTTGTTTGTTTTACCTTTTTCATCCGCCATTAGACAGTGGCTGCAGCACCCCCTATAGTTTATTGGAGTTGCGAATTTCTTATCATCCGCAACATAGACTAATAATAAGAATAGACTGATCTATGGCAACCCTTTTGCTTCTCATAAACCAAACCATGTGACTGGTGGATATCCTAGCAACAGCGGGCGTTGATCGTAGCAGACGATCAACGCCCGCGAGAAATAAAATAAATAGAATTGATGAAACACGGAAGAATGATCTTTTATGGAGTCCGATTTGTAAATTTGTTATTCTAAGTTGTAAATATTTTGTTAACACAGTGAGTTTTTCGTTTAGATAGTATTGTGCATTTTCTTTAGCCAATTTCAATAACTCTCTAAGCGATTAAAGATGCAAGCGCCCAAAAAGAATCGGCAAACGGTAAGATTTTTACCTACAATTTCAATTTAAGATACCAATTAGTACATTTTTGCGTTAACGCAAAACGTTTGCACCATTACGTTCACGCCAAGGCTGACGTAGCAGTTCCAAATGAAATAAAGGTTACTGAAAACTGATCAAAAACTAATTATTAATGTCAAAATAATGCATAATTAAAAAAAAAAACAGTTCAGTCTCTGAACCTGGAAAAAATTATAATGAAAACATATTACATCTTAAAATACATGTCGAGTGCCAAACTATAGATAATGTTGCCATCTAGCAACCATGCTGCCAAAGTTTTCGCCAAGCCTTCCACTAGTCACATGATATATCCATGAACCAATTTTTTCATCAGCAAGTCCCGGGAAAGCTCGGTCTACTCTTATCTATGTCTGTGATCCTCAACGTTTATATTTCCTTGTGTATGGAGTGCCATGTTCTGTGTTATTTAATTTAATTATCATCTGTGCTATCAATTGTTTTTTCTTTTTGTAATGGCAACGACAAAAGAAAATTGATAGAAGTGGAGCTGTTTTGATGGAATGTGAAGGCTGATTTTCTTTCCCGTTGTTGCTGGAAAATATTGTTTTCATTTTTACGTAAATAATTGTTCTTATTTAATCTATTTTTAATTCAATCAAAAAAAAAAAAAAAAAAAAAATCTCTCTCTCTCTCTAAAAACTATTTACGAATACTGACCAATATTATTCGACTATCCGCCGGGAAATTATTCGATTAAGCTGAGATTTTTAACATTGCTCTTTTGAGGAAATATTACGTTCCGGAAGGTTTTACGTTTAAAAAGGGGCTATTCCTTTATCCGTTACCCGATTAAGCGAACTGACTATACTTCTTTTAGTTATATTTTGTTAACTTATTGCTGGTAAAATACGAGTAACATATTGTATGTGAATCGCGTAAGAACAACTACATGACCTTGCAATGCATGCTTACTGAAACAAAGAATTTTCAATTTTTTTCCTGTAGTTAAATTTCAAGTAGTATCAATTTCTTGAATTCATAAAATTAGCTTCTCTGATAATAATGCGTGTTTTTCTCAATTAGGACATGCCTTTCAAATGCAGTGTTCCACTTTGTCGCGGAAATTATGACGAACATACTAAAGTTTCAACCTTCAGTTTTCCTACTGACGAAACGCAAAAAGCAATTTGGATTAACAACATAGCAAGGGAGAATTTTACGCCCACTAAAAACGCTCGAGTAGGTACATTTTGTTGCATATTGTATGTACTTTATATGCATATGGGTGATTCTCAAAATAAGAAACTTTTTTTTAATTAAATTTCAAAATATTACTGTTAGTAAAAGTTGTGAAAAAAAATAGGATTTGCTAATAAAATGTCTTATAAACATTACTTTCAAGTAGAGCTAAATATTTAAATTTTCACTTTAGAAAAGATTATTTTTTATGAGTCATTTATCATATACATGGACAAGAAAATCCACGCTAATGACAGATTGGGACTTAAATGTGAATTCACACAATAATTCCGAACCAAAAATTCCTTTCAGTGGCATTTAAACATACCACAGTCATATGCAAATCAGTAAAAATGTTTTTAGTTACAAATTTATTTTCAAAATTACAATCCATTCAAACGACATAGGAAAACCCATGCCAATGACACTATAATACGCCATGGGGAATAAAAATGTTTCCGAAATGGGTCGTTTCCAATATTTTAAAAGTATTTTTTTTTTCTGAAAGAACATGGTTAAAAACAAAGGATCTAACCATTTTTCAAATAATTTGTTTAAGTTTAATATTATTAAAAACTTACTTAAATCGGTGATCTTTCATTGTTTACATTTCTTGCCGATGACATGTTAAATGATGAAATAGCGTTCTGTGTTGCTATTCACAGAGCAATATAATTAATTCGCATCTTTGCTCACGTGTATTGGCATTGATATGGTTGATAGCAAGCGTAGAGCGCAATTTTCATTCGCTTCTTGATTATCATAACGTGGAAACGCGGTACAAAGATGCGCCAAAAGACATTATTTGTGAAGTCATCAAGACCACGCCTTGTTTGAAAAATTGGACATTTTAAAAAATTAATTGAAAAATAACTGTTGGAAAACTGAAAGAATTTTCTGGGTCCATGTTAAAATTTTTTTTTTTTTTTTGCTTATTTTATCAATTTCAGTGACTAAAAGTACTATTTTTGACTGAAGGAAACAACCCCATTGTAAAAGTATTTTTTCTGAAAGAGCATGCTTGAAAAATATAAGAGTTAATCATTTTTTAAATAATTTAATTATTCAGCGTAATGCCAGGGACAATAGCTTAAATGCTAGTATACGCCATATAATAATGGGGAGTATAATAATGTTTCCGAAACTTTAAAAGCATTTTTTCTGAAAGAGCATGTTTTTAAAAACGTGAGATTGAACCATTTTTTTAAAAAATATTTTAATTAAGCTTAATGCCAGTGACAATAGCTTAAATGCTATTATACGCCGTATAATAATGGGGAATAATAATGTTTCCGAAATTTTAAAAGTATTTTTTCTGAAAGATCATGTGTTTGAAAACATGAGATTTAACGATTTTTAAAATAATTTGACAACGTTTAATATTTTTAAACAATTATTTTAATCGGAGCGCAGATTGAATTTTATTTTTACGCTTCTGCAAAGGACAACACAAGTGATGAAATGTCATTCACTGATGTCATTAGCGCACAGCGCAAATTATCATAACCTGGCAACTCGGTTGACAGCAAACGCAATAATTTAGCGCGGCAATGGAGTAGCGCGCCAAAGTACAACCTTTGTGACGCCATAAAAACCACGTTTTATTCTCAAAATCGGTCATTTAAAAAAATTAAATAAAAAATAACTATCGGGAAAATTTAAGTTTTTTCTGTCTCCATGTGTTATTTTATTTTATTTGTTTATTCATTTTTTTTATGCTTTTCTATCAATTTTAGTGATTAAAAATAGTACTTTTGACTGAAGGAAACAACCTCATTGCAGCACAAAAATTTTTTCTGTAGCATTGAAATATACCAACAGTAAAATAAAAATAATTACAAATTTGCTATCTCTGTTTTTTTAATGACATAAAGTTGATGTATTCATCCTAATGGTTAAATTTTTTCCCCAAAATGCCACAAATGCTTCGATTTGCACACTGATCTAAAGTGGCTATTTGTTTCCTAAGTGAAACTCGTGTTTTTTGACTGTTTGTTGTTTGTAAAAATGAAATATGGATTAATAACCAACTGTCAAAGCGCTTACTTGCTTCAAAAATGAAATATAGAGGACAACTTTAGTTCTTTTCCTTACCTCAAGCATTATAATTTTATTTTTATTAATCAGTTTTTTTAGATAAATAATGTCTTCAAAATTTATTTAAACACAGAATGACACCCCCCCCCCCCCCCCAATTATAATTCTAATACATCAAAAATGTAGACATTATGCAAGGCATAGTTGCTAGGAGCATCCATGTTAATGACGTTTGAGACTATTTTGTCGTTTTTATTGAAAAGTGAGTAATTTTTTGGTTCAAATGAAGAATAATGACAAATAAAAAATATCTACAAGTTTAAAAAGTAATCTAGAAATCCTGCCAAATTATTTTGAAGACAAAAAATCTTCGCTATTTCGAGATTCACCCATACATATAATATAGTGTGTGTGAGAGAGAGTAAAGTGTCTAGAGAATCTTATATGTATATTTTCAGGTTTGTGAACGTCACTTTGCTCCTTCTTGCATTGAAAGAATCTCGGAAATGTTCGACGAAAGAAAGGGGGAAATGATTTCGGCACCCCTTGACAGAATCCGGTTAAAAAAGGGGGCAATTCCGACAATATTCCCAGAACACCAGAAATATGTGTCTAGCAGGGTTCGTATGCTCCTTCAAAACTCCTCCAATACTCTTTCATTTAGGAAATTTTTTTGAACGGTCCTTCAAACTCCTTCATTTTCGTTTTAATTCCTTCAGAACTCCTTTTTTCAGTTCAAGGCTACAATTTTTTTCTCTATGACAGTAACTTAAAATACTTCGATCGACAACTTAGCTTCGTCACAAGGCGAAGGTAAAAGGCGATTTTAATACAGTAATTTCGTACTATAGTATTTATTTTTTTCATAAAGATGTGATTTACAAATTGATCATGGAAGTCAAAAATGTTGAAGTTGAAAATATTATTAGATGACACTAAGAAATTTTTTCAGCATTTTTATTCAGTTTTTCAGCAATTTTATTTATTTATATAGGTATTTTGTTGACAGTTTAATTATAATCAACATCACTAAGACATGCACTTCATGCATTGAAAAAAAATAATTGAAAATATATATATATATATATATACAAGTATTATTTTGGAAGTGGTTTTCTCCAATATTAATTCCCTTTTCTTTTGAGATTGTAGCTATTTTGCTTAAGACAAGTACATTATGCAATTGAGGAACAAAATATTAGTAAATCTCATAAACAAATAACTTATTTTTTGCAAACGTAATTCGAAAAAAGTTGCTTTTTACAACAGTGATTTTTAAAATTTTGAAACAGTTTGACGTCATAAGTATATCTAAAGAGTCTAGAGAAAATCTGCAACTTATCAGTATATTTTAATCCAAATCTTAATATATAAAAATCAATGTCCTGAGATAACATATATATATACACTAGCATTCCCGTACCCGGCATTGCTCGGGTAGTGGAATTAGCTGGGATTAACAGTGCTTGGTGCACTTAGTTTCGAAAATCCCCTGTAATAATAATCACTTATTTTAATATATAAAAATCTTCTGTGCGGACGTTTGTCACCATAAGGCTTTTAAACGGCTGGATCAATTTTGATCAAATTTTTTGTGTGCAAGCATGGTTTCGAAGTGCGATGGATCGAATCGGAAACGTTTTTGTTAATTAATTAATTAATTCGAACATTGGATGGTTATACCTCTCAAATGATTAATATTTATTTTAACCTATTGTTGAGCGAGAACTGAAATAAATATTTAACCTGTTGCCAAAGGACAATAAGAAAGCCAGTTCTGCTTTTTGGAATGAAATTTCCTACTGTGATATGTCAATTGAGAATAGATAAAACGTAGAGAGAGAATGAAGCTTTCCATTTCTTAAAAGCAACGATTTTAGGTCCCGTGATATATTTTAAAGTAAAGTACTGGATGGTTCACGCAAAACGTGTGTTCTGTCGTCGTAGTTGAACCATGTGACCGGATCGGTGCTTTAGGTTTTCTTAACCAAATGATCAGAAAGTACCGTACCTAGCAACATTTGTTTCTCGGCTCAAATCCATCTGAGTTTTGGCACCAATGTCAAAAATACTTTAAGGATTATCTAATTAATCAGTACATTATTAAAGAATAAAATGATGGAATTTAAAGCCGAAACAAATTTTATTTTCGTCCAGATAAATTACAACAGGGTAGTTCTGTACACAAAAGATCAGTGCAGTGGACGATCTTTATCTTTGGTGGAAAGAACACATTAGGCAATATATATATGAAGTTTAAAAAGTTTTCGTTCAAAAGATCGGAGCGCTAATCGATCGGAGTTGGCTTCGCTCACTTATCGGCTGGATTACAGTAACGTGGTGGCTTGGCGACTTTGGCTGTAAACAATAGAGTTGTGTGATCATTTGTTTACAATTTAAAGCTACTGTTGATGTAATTTATTGTATATTTTGTTTATTTGGCGAATTATTTCCAATTGCAAAGAGTTGCTTTTCGTTTTTAAAGAGTTTTTAGTCATTTTAGTTGAAGAAAGCGTTTATTTTACATCGTTAGGGGTGGGGGAGGGATGAGTGATTTTCGCTTATTCAGAGAACTGTTTTTACCTTTATCATTTTTTTATACGATATCTTTTTCATTGTTTTCTTCTTTTTCATATGGGGGATGTTGCAACGGGATTTCCCGTTTGTTTTAGATGGGTAGTTAGTTTTTTACACTTAATATCTGAGGACGCTTTTTATCCTTTGAGTATGGCTGAAAGAACAAACCATCAAGTACGGGAGAAAAAATAGTTAATAAAACAACTGCTCAGTGGGCATTAGATAAATCAAGTTGTAATAAATATACGCATTCTGACACCAAGCAGCTTAAAACCTTTTCTTTTTACTTATTTTTTTCAACAAAACTACTTCAAACACTTGATAGTTTATTGAAATTTTTTTACTTTTCAATTTACAAAGTTTGAACAGAACAACGTCTGTCGGGTCCTCTAGTTACCTATAATTTTTCCTAATTTTGGGAGGATCCCGGGGTCCCTGGACTCCTTATATATATGCCCTTGTCCGTAACCGATCTTTAACTGTTATTAACGATCCTTTTAAAGTATTGATTATCTTTGCAAACACAGACCATCCACATTTTATTGTTATACCTATGTTTAAGCAAGAACTTCTTTGTATATAACATTTTTAGTTTTTTTTTCCTGGTGCTATAACATTGGCCGTGTGAAAAAAGTCTTCTCTTAAATCGATCCCTGCTACTTTTAATGTATGTCCTTGTGACTTATTAATGGTTATTGCAAAGCAAACTTTAACAGGAAACTGCACTCTTCTAACTTCAAAAGGATAGTCCGCCTGTGATGATGTTCTTAAAAACTACGTTTCTAGTTTTGAAAAAATAAAAGCAAAAGACAGAAATATTATGATTTGACTTGAGAAAAGCCTCGAAGAATCACGTGAGAAAAAAACAATATCAAATTTATAGTTCGCTATCGACCAAAAGTTGAGATGAAGTACTGAATAATGATTTGAATGGAGGAAAGCCTTCGAAAATAAGGAATTTGAATTTCAATGATAGGTTTTAATTTCGCAGAAATTAAGAGGTTTTAATTAATTTCTCCTGAACTAATTGAGATTTCAAAAAATCCTTTCTTAGTGGTTACTTTCGTAATCATGCGGACATGCCTGCCAAATTTCAAGCCTGAAGCTTCAGCGGTTTCGGCTGTGCGTTGATATATATATATATATATATATATATATATATATATATATATATATATATATATATGTATATATGTTATCTCAGGACATTGATTTTTATATATTAAGATATATACATATATATATATATATATATATATCAACGCACAGCCGAAACCGCTGATACCTCAGACTTGAAATTTGGCAG
Organism: Uloborus diversus; assembly: GCF_026930045.1. Taxonomy (NCBI): domain Eukaryota; kingdom Metazoa; phylum Arthropoda; class Arachnida; order Araneae; family Uloboridae; genus Uloborus; species Uloborus diversus. Next base: position 129,605,760 of record NC_072735.1, read on the forward strand.
ACATGTCCGCATGATTACGAAAGTAACCACTAAGAAAGGATTTTTCGAAATCTCAATTAGTTCGGGAGAAATTAATTAAAACCCGTTAATTTCTGCGAAATTAAAACCTGTCATTGAAATTTAAATCCCTTATTTTAAGAGGCTTTTCTCCATTCAAATCATTATTCAGTACTTCATCTCAACTTTTGGTCGATAGCGAACTATAAATTTGATATTGTTTTTGTTTCTCACGTGATTCTTCCAGGCTTTTCTCAAGTCAAATAATGATGTTTCTGTCTTTTGCTTTCATTTTTTCAAAACTAGAAACGAAGTTTTTAAGAACATCATCATATGCGGACTATCCTTTTGAATTTAGAAGAGTGCAGTTTCCTGTAAAAGTTTGCTTTGCAATAACCGTTAATAAGTCACAAGGACAGACATTAAAAGTAGCAGGGATCAATTTAAAGAAGACTTTTTTTTCACACGGCCAATTTTATGTAGCTTGCTCCAAAGTCTGTTCATCAAGCAGCTTAATAATTTTAGCACCAGAAGAAAACCAACCTAAAAATGTGTTATACAAAGAAGTTCTTGATTAAACATAGGTATAACAATAAAATGTGGATGGCCTGTGTTTCCAAAGATAATCAATACTTTAAAAGGATCGTTAATAACAGTTAAAGATCGGTTAAGTACAAGGGCATATACATAAGGAGTCCAGGGTCCCCGGGATCCTCCCAAAATTAGAAAAAATATATAGGTAATAAGTAATTATTACAGGGGATTTTCGAAACTAGGTGCCCCAAACACTGTTAACCCCTGCTAATTCCATTACCCGAGCAATGCCGGGTACGGGAATGCTAGTTATAAATAAAAATTGTATTGATCTGAACAATTGACTTAGTCTGAAAAGTTATGCTCTGCTATTCATACCGAATTTCCTTGTGAGTCATGCTAATTATTTGAAACACTATGTGTAGTATTTCTTTTTCTTTAACAAAGGTTTATGTATTACTGATGTTTTTTGTAAAATAAAAATATGATCTTGAACTTTTGTTTTTATTTTAACATACAAAAATACCTAGCACTTTCACACGAAGAAAAATCAGAATGATTGAGCACTTTAATTCAATTAGACTTTAATCTTATGTTCCACCATCTTCCAATTATTAAGGAAGATTCGTGGAAATAAAAGTTTGATGTGACATCGCATTTAAATAATTTGAAATTCGTACATCATTTGAAGAGTAAATGAAATTGACAGTAATATCACATATTTTAAGAAAAAAAAAAAAAAAAACAGAAACGCGAACAAAATGTAGAAAAGTTCACTTCTGATGCTCAACACTGATCGCGCATTTTCGATTGTCCGTTTTTCAAGAGATGGCACTTCGCCACACCCCCTCGAACGGGTTCCATTTTACGCGGGGGTGGTCAGTACGCAATCCACGCGCTTCTAAAGGAGACAACCAGACAGCCTTAAGTTTGGCATGTATTTTATTGTGCAAAAAAAGTCACTCTCCTTTACATCATTGCTTCACTTGTTTGTTGGCATTTCAGTTATTCTTACATTTTAAAAACTGCTGCTTTTTCAACAAAATGCTATGATTCGAGTACACCTTCTGCCGAAAACAGCGAAATAGAACCATCGGATACCATGTGAAGAGGGAGGAGTCAAGTGCCTTCTTGTGAGAAACGGATAATAACGTTCGCCCCTTGGTGATGTCGTTACAAACCAGCCGTACGGCCTTGTACTCGAGACGGCAGTGGCGGAGCTCTCTGGTATTTCAATAAAACTTATATACTGTGAGCTATGGGTAGCAATAACGTAACATTTTTAGCCCGTAACAAGAACGACGCTTTGTCCAAGGTGGGTGGAGAGGGGAAGAGTGTATTATGAAAATTCAACATGAGGCTTTGTTTAACTATCTAGTCCTCATATGAACATCATGACAACGTTTCTGCATTATTTCAAAAAAGTTTGAAATTGTATGGGGTTTACTATTAAGTAATATTTTTCTCCCACATGCCCACTAAGTGAGTTCATAATATTTCTATAAGTAGATTGATTGGATTTAAGGACAGTGGCGGCGCTAGGCGTCGGCGACGTCGGCAACTGCTGACGGCCTCGCGCAGATAGGGCCTCGCAAAATTCTCAGAAGTAAATTCTCAGAAGTTTTAAGATATTTCCATGTTTTTGATTGAAGCTCTTATTAAATACAACAGACGCAAAAGTAATCAAAATAGTACGTGCAGGAGAGACTGCACAGAGCCAGCCTTAGCAAATGTTTGGCCCAATTCTGTCGGGGCCTGAATTAAAAGTATTCAATGGCAACAGCTTATTGATCAGCTAACTCTATCACCCCCCTTTCTTTTTTTCTCTTCTTTTCAGTTCTTTTCTTTTTTCTCTTGTTTCCTAAGTTCATCTAAAAGTAAGAAAATATCCAAAATGCTGCTCCTCCGATCTCCCCTTCCCCTCCACACACACACCGAAAGCATTATGGAGCAACTGAAATTTTGTTTCCAGATCTTAAACTTCGCGATATTTCCAGCTTAAAGCCCCCAAATACTCTACAACGTCGAAAATCGCTTAAAATTGCGTTTTTTAGCTTGAATTTCAAAAATTACCGAGCGTAATATTACAAAATATGGCCCTACAATCGCATTTTTAAGGCTTGAATTTCAGAAAATATTCGGGCAAGGGTCCCCATACCTCCTTTCTTTTATATCATAGGCAATTAGGCTTTTTAAACTTCATTAACAAAAAGTTCAAGTGGAATGACTCCTGAATATAAAATATTGCTAAGTTTTTAGGTCCATAATTTTCAAAATTTTTCGAGGGATCTCCCTTCCTTCCCGTAAAATCCTCAAAGTTTGTCTAAAATTCCGTTTTTGAAACTTCAATTTCGAGAATTTGCAGGAGATTGATTTTGACCTTTTTCTTTCTTTCTTTTTTTTTTTTTTTTTAAAGAATCGATCTGGGACAGTCTCTAACCCTAAAGTCAATAAATATGGCCTATAATTGCATTTTTAAGGCTTCAATTTCTAGAAATTTCCACCGAGACCCCCTGTACCTTTTTTCCCGTAACATCAGCAAAGAAAGCCTAAAATAGCGTTTTTAAACTACAAATTTCGAAATCTTTCCGGGGAAGAACCCCCGGACCCCCCTTTCTATCAGGTAATTTTTTCCCCTGTCAATGTGCCGCCTCCTCCACCAACACGAAAAAAACTTCTTTTTGACTGCGCTACTAATCACGAAATGTTTTGGTCCCAGCAATTAAGTGAATTGGGAACCCTAAGTGCCTATAATTAGTACAAAAATTAATTCTATGAATTCAATTATTTGTCTGACAATATTTTATGATTAAAAGGGCCTCGCAAAACTGCATCGCCGACGTCTACTTTTGCTCTCGCGCCGCCACTGTTTAAGGATCATGAAAAACATTTTAAAAGAACCTATGATGATTAAAATTATACGAGAGGGGGGGGGGATTTTTTACTCACTTGTGCCCCCTTCAAAAACTTTGTGTCCGACCCTGTCTTCCTCGTCCTCCTTCATTCCAACTACAACGCTGCGGTCAGGGTGGGGGGTGGGCATCTGCAGAAGTGAACCAACTCTCTTGCAGGTGAAAAGCTGGATACTGTCCCCCGAATGTCACGAGAAAAGCCACCGCCGAAATGTCTGCGCCTGTCGACTGCTATAGCAACGAGGCGCGTCTCATTTTTCCAAGGGAAGCTTAATGTTGGAAAAACCTGCACGATTGCAAAAAGGCGAGCACACGAGTGGCGAAATGGTGCCAAAAAGCCTTCCTGCTAACCCTTGCAGAAAATGAACGAAGTCCGTTTCTGTGGCAGTACACGGGCTCAGACTTGACGGCGAGAGCTTTTCTCGTGAAAGACAGACAGTAGTTCAAAAATGGTATTTATTATTCAGCTGTTAAAAATCCCTTCTCTCGACTTTAAGCCAGTTCATTGCTTGCATTTCCTTTGTAAACGGGGGAATAATGCCTATGTTTTAGAAGTCTAAAACTATAATCGTATAAAAAGTAGGCAATAGTTTTCTTCAATTAGTATTATTTTTATTATTATTGTAGGCGATCCATCTTCATAAAAATTCATTTATATTTTTTTAGACCATGGTGATGTGTTTTGTTAGCGGCTGTAGGCATTACAGCGAAAGAGACTATTGCAAATTTTTCAGGTTTCCCAAGAAGGAAGAGGAATATAAACAGTGGGTTGAGAAAATCAGGTACGTAACAATACTTATTTAAGTAATGCAAGTTTGCTAAATAGTTTTTCTTTTTTTAAATCAATGCAACTTTCGTATTAGGTACATAAATATACCAGGAAACCAACTAAGTTTTTCTAAAATTGTATTTCAAAATAGTCCAAAAAAACATATTTCAATCAGAATTTCATCGACTACCTAATTTGCTTGATTACTTAAGATTGATTAAGATAGATTTTGTTCCATTGAAACAATGCATAGTGTATAAAGCTTAACGCTAAAATGACAAAGAGAAAAAAATGTAACTAAAGGCCCTTTCCAGCGTTACGTGTGTGACTTTTTGACACCATTTCTTTGCAAAAAAAAATAAAAACATATATGGTATTTTTTAAATATCTTTATAAAATATTTATTGGAGTTGCGAACGTATGTAAGAGTTTTTAGGTGGCAGTGTTTTTTTCCTGGGATAATTCTAATATTTTTGATAGAATTTTACATGCAGCGTTACGTGCGTGATTCAGAAAATCTGAAAATAAGCTATACCTCATATTATTTTGTAATTTCTTGTAGTTTTGAAAGGTAAATGAACAGTATTTTTTGTGCATGTGAGTTTTTGTTCCTCTTATGGGGGACGGGGCGGCAGATTTCAAATCTATCTAGGGGTAGCATGGAGCTAAATTCTGCCCTGGCCATAATTACAAATTGTTTGTGTTCATTTAAGGCTTAACTTAAGCAAATTTTGCTTTAAAAAAAGTGGGGGGGGGGGGTTAAAATTACTTTATTTCTAGAAAAACATCCACATAGGTGATCTTAAAAAGCAAAAACTTCATCTAAATACAAAATTTCCAGATAATTAATTCCCATTATTTAATATTGATAAGAAATCAAAATACACTTTGTTATACGGCTATAAATAATCTTAATGATAAGTGTCCTGGTGGATATCGGCCATGAAATCTTCGTCTTTACTACCGCACCCTAATCATCATTTCTTTTTTTTATGAATATGGCACGTTTTACCTACTCTAGAAAATCACCAGTCATAATGTGTCGAGTGCAGATTCCTTGAACATTTCCATTCCATTCCATTTGTAGAAACACGAAACTCATCGAGTAAGGGTCCTATCGCAATTCGTGAGTGCGAAAAACATAGCTCGAATTCAAGACGTCGAAATTCAAATGAAAGCCGGGTTCTGGATGTTCATTTTTTTTTTTTTTTTAATATTCTCACTTTTAATTTTTTAAAAATTTTCAGCAGAAAATTTTACTGTAAAAAAGCAGAGTGGGGTGGTGATGAAATTTAAAAGGATAACATGCTAATGAGTGTTTAATGTGTATTGTATTTAAATGGGAAATAAATGAAGCACCCCCTTCCTTTTCAAGTATAATTTCAACAAATATTTTTCAGGAGACTCGATAGAGAGCCATCCAGTCATTCTGTTGTGTGTTCGTGCCATTTCAAAGACGGAGAGAGGAACAACGGGCCTACAATATTTCAGCCACATGCCAAGCTGTTGGACTTTATAGCGAAAGGAAGTAATGGGTATGTGTGCATTGCTCAAAACTTTTGGAACAATTCTAAATATATTAATAATAATACAGTCGAACTTGCTTATAACGAGCGCAAAGGGACAGCGATATTTGCTCGTTCAACCGAGTTCTCGTAAAAAGCGAGTTCGTTAAAAAAAAAAAAAAAAAAAAAAAAAAAACTTCATCGTAGCTGTTTTTCTTCTTCTTTTTTATCACTGCACAACCAAATAAGTTGGTTACTTTGCTTTGAACTGTATGAAGGTCTGTTTCTTATGTTTTTGATTTTTAGGAATACACACATATAATGGGGTGGCTTCCTTCAGTCAAAAGTACTACTTTTAGTCATTGAAATGGATAGAATGAGCAAAAAAACTACATGGACCCAGAAAATACTTTCATTTTCCCAAAAGTTATTTTTTAATTAATTTTTTTAATGTCCGATTTTTTAAACAAGGCGTGGTCTAGATGACGTCACAATTGTACCGCGTTTCCACGTTATGATAATCAAGAAGCGAATTAAAATTGCGCTCTACGCTTGCTATCAACCATATCGTTGCCAATACATGTGAGTAAAGATACGAATTAAATATTTTGTTCTGTGAATGGCAACATTGAATGGCATTTCATCATTTGTGATGTCACACGACAGAAGTGTAAACAATAAAAGCGCAGAGATTTAAGTAATTTTTTAAAAATATTAAACTTAAGTAAATTATTTAAAAAATGGTCAGATCCTATGTTTTTAAGCATGTTCTTTCAGAAAAAAATACTTTTAAAATTTTGGAAGCGACCCCATTTTTTAAAGTTCCTTTACTTCACAAACTAAAAAAAGTGCTGTCATCGCTTGTTCTTAGAATTTATGATATGTCACTAACTTTGGTTGACTTTGGAATGTTGAAGAAAATTTACCGAAAAAGGATAAGTCAAGCTGGAAAAGTCAATAGAAACTTTACGAATCACAAAAATACTGCTCGTTTTAAACGCAGTTTGCTCGTTGAATGCGAGTTGTGCTCCCGTAGACTTAACATTGTACCAATTAAGTATTTCTGATTTCTTCGCTAAATCCGGGTTCTCGTTATATCAGGACACGTTATAAGCGAGCTCGACAGGTATTAAAAAAGAAAAATTATTATGAAAGATGTCTTCAATTGCTAATTTCTAACCGGCAATAGCAATATGTATTTTAAAATTATTGCAATGCCTTTTTTTTTAAATTTTGTTTAGCGTTTTCAGGTTATTTATCAAATGTTCAGTTCACAAAACTGATTTTCCAAAATAGAGTGATTCATTCAAAGGAATAAATTAACTATTGTACACTGCTTTGTGCTTCTGACGACCTCAAAAGCAGGGCAGCGGAGTCTAGTCCAGTCATTATAGTAAGTTCACCTCGGAATTCGAGATACCCAGCTGTAAGTCTGTAAATACTTGTATATTGACACCCTAAAAGTTGCCTCAAGACCTACATATGGTAGCGTGTACGCAACTATTAAATTTCAAGGTCAGAAGTCACCAAAATCGGTTTTTTGCGCTTTTTTTGTAAATATCTCATTTTCTATGGGTTTTTTGCTATTTGTATTTATTATCAATATTGTAGAATACAAAATTCTCTACAAATTTTGCTTTAAAAAAATTTTTATGCGGTGAACCGTTTTCGAGATAGAGGGCGGAGAGCGCGCGGTCACAGGATCACTTCAGGTCAACCGGTGCCTCCGGTCGAAAACGCGCCATATATAGTTAATAACTATCGATAAATCAATGATTATAAATATTTGTCAGTTTTTACTAACTATAACTATTATATTTTATTTTATCATTTTTTTCTAACCTATCCACTTTTTATTCAGTATTAATTTACTTAACAATACTTACCTGTCCATGTTATTGCAGAATTGTTAATGAAAATATAGGAATTATATTTGAATTTTAACCTAATTAATATTAATAACTTCTTACATGATGAAAAAAAAAACAAATAAATTATGAATTAATCTTTTTATTAAAAAATATCATTCAATACATTTATTTTTATTAAAAGTTAAAACAAATGGAATAAAGGGTACAAAAACTACAATTTATAATTTTAATCATCTCCTTCCTCTTCATCGTCGTCTTCCGGCTGCTGGTAAATTTCAAACTGGTCTTCATTATCGTCTTCAACGACATTTGTCTCAAGTTCTTCCATGATTTCGGGGTCAAAGGTTCCATCTTCGTTAATGTCGCTCTGATATGGTAGAGCATTGAGACAAGCTTGCCCATTACATTGGCCACAAGCTAAAGAGCATTGCAAGCCCGCTTTCCTGCATCCGCATCGCGAACCACAACCACTCTTGCAGTTGCAGAAAATTGTATTTAGCAAATCTTCTGGAGCAGGTGGTAAAATTGTCATGATAGGCTCCAGAAAATCGTTTTGCATTGCCCAACCCCATACCTGGGGTTCCAAATCATGCCCTAACCAAGTTTGAACTTGATAATATACACGTTTGAAATGTTGATGAGCAGCTGCACTTGTTGGTGGAATATTTAAAAGCTGCACAGGTTTATTAAGTTTTGTAGACTTGACGTAATGCATATAACGAAGATGATCGAGACTTTTCACAGATTGCGGAGCATTATAGACTGCCAATCAAGTTTGAGTTCCACTCTCTAATAATCTCTGGGCCGAACAATTTTCTTCCTCAAATGCTGCAGCTAATTCATCCAAATTTGTCAGTTTCTCAAAAACTTCTAAAAATGATTTTTTCCCCTTTTTTAAAAAGCGCAGAAGTTGTGTCACAGCCACTTAATGCGTGCAGAAATAAAATATGTGTTTTGCAATGAAGATAATTATCAAAACTTTTAGTCGAGTATATCTCCGTTTTTACATTTCCTATCCCAACTTTTTTAAAGAAAATTTCTTGTTCGTTAGACAGTGTACGCCCAATTAAAGTGACAAGTAAATCAATATCTTGTCCTATTATAACTGCAGTTTTTTTTTTCTCATCATGTAAGAAGTTATTAATATAAATTAGGTTAAAATTCAAATATAATTCCTATATTTTCATGAACAATTCTGCAATTGCATGGGCAGGTAAGTGTTAAGTAAATAAATACTGAATAAAAAGTGGATAGGTTAGGAAAAAAAATGATAAATTGTAGTATAATAGTTAATAAAAATTGACAAATATTTATAATCATTGATTTATCGATAGTTCATCAACTATATATGGCGCGTTTTCGACCTCAAGCACCGGTTGACCTGAAGTGATCCTGTGACCGCACGCTCTCCGCCCTCTATCTCGAAAACGGTTCACTGTATAAAAAATTTTTTAAACAAAATTTGTAGAGAATTTTGTATTCTACAATATTGATAATAAATACAAATAGCAAAAAACCCATAGAAAATGAGATATTTACAAAAAAAGCGCAAAAAACCGATTTTGGTGACTTCTGACCTTGAAATTTAATAGTTGCGTACACGCTACCATATGTAGGTCTTGAGGCAACTTTTAGGGTGTCAATATACAAGTATTTACAGACTTGCAGTTGAGTATCTTGAATTCCGAGATTCTTATCTAATTTAAGCTTAAATGACTGGACTAGTCGGAGTCGGTCTGGTTTTGGGGTAAAGGAGCGGAGTCGAAGTTTAAAATTCCAAGAGTCGGAATCGGAGTCTCATTTTCCCTCCGATTCCGCGAATTTCCCTGTGCTTGCGGAGTCGGATTGATTTTGGGGTAAAGGAGTCGGAGTCGAGGGCTATAAAATTGTCGGAGTCTGTCATTTTCCCTCCGACTCCGCAACCCTGCTCAAAGGTGACGAGGAAACGTATATTTTAAAATCTTTCTCCAGTTTCCCTAAGTTCAAATCATCGTATGGCTCTCATAACAAGACGTTTGACCGTGGACGAGTTCATTTATGATTGGACTGAAAGTGGAGAAATTCTTCTATTGGCAAAACGCCAGGAACCGTTACTGGCAGATTAAACCTATCTTCCTCACCCTTATTTTAACAAATAGAATAGTTTGATACTTCGCCCATATCGGAAGTTATCTTATCTGAGGCAGATAGCACTCTTTACAACTCCCACTGCCAGGAGCGCCCTAACGGGAGGCCACCGTGACCTTCCAAAAATGTCTTTATTCGGCAAATTTTGCGGCTGATTCGGCAAAAATTTTAAATCTTGAAATTATTTTTTATGATGCCTAACATTCTTTCTCATTAGATATTATGTATGCATGCTCGTATTTTATCATTCTGTAAAATTGGAATTTCGTTCAGCAATTGAGAATTTTCCTCCTTCCAAAAAGTTTAGTACGGGACGCCTCTGTCAACAGCATATGTTCCATCTTTTATGATGAGTGTTATGTGTAACAGAGCCCCAATACTCCTTGAAAAAAAAAAAAAAAAAAAAAAAACATTTGTAACATTGTCGAATCTAATGAAGAGGCAAAGTGGTATTCTTCCGTTGCCGTTTCTCCTTGTTGACTTTCGTCACGGATAAAAGTGAGCAACATCCTGAAATTTTATCTCTGTTCTTTAAATCGTATTCTGTATAGGCAGAAAAAGAAAAAAAGCGGAAAGAGAAAAATTGAAATGCAACTATAGATTCAACCCAGAGTTTCTCCAGAACAAGTAAAGTTCTAGATTAGCTATCGCCAGTCGCCGACGGGCAACTATTTCATTGGAAATGGCTACCAAAGTATCACGTTCCAGTCACCAAAAGTGACGACAATGTGTTTTTTTTTTTTTTTTTGCTTTGTCAAAAATGATATATATCGTGCTGCTACAACCCGCTCTTTTTCAGGCATTACAAAAATAAAACATAACATTTTCATCGAATTTGATAACGTTATAAAGAAGGCTAATCGTCAACAAACCTTAGAGCAGGAATTAGTAAATGGAGGGAGCAATAGCAATCATTGGCTTAGCAAAAGCTGAGGAAAAGACGCCAAGTCATGTGACTAAACAACAAAGAATGGTTGTCATGTGTACATGTGTTACGTGAAACTCTAACAAAAGAAACCTGATTTCTTCCAATCTTTGTTGTAAAATCTATCATGTGACTTGGGATCGTCGCTTCATGAATGAAAGCGTTCAATTCCCCCCCCCCCCCCTTTCATCTCTTATCAATGCAACAAGCAGGTGAGTTTTATTCTTTTTTTAATAGTTTATTTCAGTTGCTGAATGTCCTTTATATTAAATTTATATGAATGACTAGCATTCCCGTACCCGGCATTGCTCGGGTAATGGAATTAGCAGGGGTTAACAGTGCTTGGTGCATCTAGTTTCGAAAGTCCCCTATAATAATTACTTATTACCTATAACTTTTTCAAATTTTGGGAAGATTCCGAGACCCCTGGACGCCTTATATATATATGCCCTTGTCCTTAACCGATCTTTAACTGTTATTAACGATCCTTTTACAGTATTGATTATCTTTGCAAACACAGGTCATCCACATTTTATTGTTATACCTATGTTTAAGCTAGAGCTTCTTTGTATACAACATTTTTAGTTTTTTTTTCTGGTGCTAAAATTATTAAACTGCTTGATGAACTGGCTTTGGAGCAAGCTACATAACATTGTCGTGTGCAAAAAAGTCTTCTCTTAAATCGATCCCTGCTACTTTTAATGTCTGTCCTTGTGACTTATTAATGGTTATTGCAAAGCAAACTTTAACAGGAAACTGCACTCTTCTAAATTCAAAAGGAAAGTCCGTCTGTGATGATGTTCTTAAAAACTTCGTTTCTAGTTTTGAAAAAATAAAAGCAAAAGACAGAATCATTATGATTTGACTTGAGAAAAGCCTCGAAGAATCACGTGAGAAACAAAAACAATATCAAATTTATAGTTCGCTATCGACCAAAAGTTGAGATGAAGTACTGAATAATGATTTGAATGGAGGAAAGCCTTCGAAAATAAGGGATTTGAATTTCAATGACAGGTTTTTAATTTCGCAGAAATTAAGGGGTTTTAATTAATTTCTCCCGAACTAATTGAGATTTCGAAAATTCCTTTCTTAGTGGTTACTTTTGTAATCATGCGGACATGCCAGCCAAATTTCAAGTCTGAAGCTTCAGCGGTTTCGGCTGTGCGTTGATATATATATATATATATATATATATATATATATATATATATATGTATATGTATATATGTTATCTCAGGACATTGATTTTTATATATTAAGATATATATATATATATATATATATATATATATATATATATATATATATATATATATATATATATATATATATATATATATATATATATATATATATATATATATATATATATATATAATCTCAGGACATTGATTTTTATATATTAAGATTTTAAAAATAAATCTTTTACTTCTGGTTTAGGAAAGGGTCGTACAAAAATGAGAACATAGAAATGGGGGAGGGGGTTCTTTCCTTAAAATTGTTTCGACATTTTACTCTTAAAAACGCAGTTTTTGACGATCTTTGGTCTTGATGAGAAGGAAAGACTCGGAGCTCTCTTCCCAGAAAATTTTTGAAATGTCCCTGATCGATTTTTTAAACCGACTTATCACCCCCTCCCAATGTTTCAAAAATTGAAGCTCCTTGAACGAAATTTTAGACAATCCAATGATATTATGGAAAGTCGGGCACCGAGACTCTGCCCTAAAAGTCTTTAAAACGAAGATTTTTTTTATACCTTCTTCAATGATGCTATAGAGGACGAAGTTCAGAAGTTCTTCTCTTTAAATTTAGCGAAATTGTAGTTTTGAAAACGTAATTTCCATCGCTCTTCAGTGATATTAGAGGTACGGGTTTTAAAGAACCCTTCCGGAAATTTTTCGAAATTGGAAATTCTTAAAAACGCCGTTGTTTGTCTTATTTAGAAAGGTCAGGATCAGAGCTTCACAATCGCTAGACGATCTGCGATGTTGTTGTATGGTGAGGTGTTCGGTGCCCTTCCACTGGAAATATTCACAAAATTGAAGCCAAACAAAGTTTGACTCACTGTAATGATTTTGAGTTATAGGGTTTCGGGGCCAGTTTTCTTATATTCAGACGGACTAGCAAAGGGAGAAAATGGAAAAGAGGGGAATGGGAGAAAGGGAAGGGAGATGGAACGTAATTAGTTGATCAATTATCTGCCACCGTTTGAAATTTTTAGTTTAAAACTTTCTTTTTGAAAGAATTAAGGTTCTTTCTGAACCTTTTTTTTTTTCGAAATAAAAAACCTCGATTGTTTCCCCACGACTTGGTCTTTTCTTCTCTTCAGTACGGAAGCATACTTTTCAAAAGATTCAACTTATCATGCTGGGGTGGGCATGGGTAAAGGGAACCGACCCCCTTTCTGGTTGCGCCACTGATACTATATTTTTCATGAATTAAAAAAATTGCCCCTGGCCAGCAAGCAGCACAAGAATGGTTTTAAATGCAAAATTATCAAAAAATGTGTGCTAAATATGATTAAAAAGGGGAACAAAACGATGATTAAGTGCAAATTCTCGAGAAAATATTACTGTTTTGACAATTTTCGTTAAAAGCATTTTCTTGACAAGTTGTGCTGAAAATTAGATGGTTGGAACTCCTTTGTTCTCATTTTGTACTAATCTTACAACTGTAAACAGCTAGACCTGACTCAGTGGCGGATCACCGAATAGGCGCATGAGGCGCTAGCTGGGGCCTCCAGCAAACAAGGGGCCTCGGAGCCGCGTCACTTCCTAAAAGATGGAAAGTCAAAATTTTGAGTGGAAAATGCTCACAACTCCTGGAAATTGACAGTTAGTCATGGATTTTAGGCGCGGGTTGATTGCTCCCTATAGGGCCACCTGCATCTAAAGGGGCCCCAGGCTTCAGCTGTCTTCGTTTGAATTTTCCCGGGAAAAAAACTTTCTTTTGAGAATTTGCCATGGAAAGTCATAATTTTGAGTGGAAAATGCTCAAAACTCATGGAAATTGACAGTTAGTCATGGATTTCAGGCGCGGGTTGATTGCTCTCAATAGGCCCCCCCCCCCCCCTGCGTCTGCAGGGGCCCCAGGATTCAGCTGCCTTTGTTTGAATTTTTTTGGGAGAAAAAACTCTCTTTTGAGAATTTGCCATGGAAAGTCATAATTTTGAGTGAAAAATGCTCAAAACCCATGGAATTGACAGTTAGTCATGGATTTTAGGCGTGGCCTGATTGCTCCCAATATAGGGCCCCCTGCGTCTAAAGAGGCCCCAGACTTCAGCTGTCTTCGTTTGAATTTTTCTGGGACAAAATCTTTCTTTTGAGAATTTGCCATGGAAAGTCAAAATTTTGAGTGAAAAATGCTCAAAAGTCCTGTAAATTGACAGTTTGTCATGGATTTTAGGCGCGGGCTGGTTGCTCTTAATAGGGCCCCCTGCGTCTAAAGGGCCCCCAGACTTCAGTTGTCTTCGTTTGGATTTTTCTGGAAGAATTTTTTTTTTTTTTTTTTTTGTGGATATGCTTGGAAAATCATAATTTTGAGTGGGAAATGTTCAAAACTATTGGAAATTGAGTTAGTTATGGATTTTAGGTGCTGGCTGATTGCTCCCAATAATTCCCCCTGCATCTAAAGGGGCCCCAGGCTTCTGGTGGTTTTGTTTGAATTTTTCCAGAAGAGAAATTTTGGACAATTTTTTTTTTTTTTTTGTATGTGTATAAGGTTTAAAGTTTCAAAATATATATTTGTTTCTTTCCTCTGGAAAACTTCATCTAGCATATTTCGCACTGTACTGTAACTCAGCACTTTTTCTGAGTTCGGAGAATTCCCGCTTTTTTCTTCAAGGTCGTATTTTGTCCCTGAGAAAGTGGGGTGTTAGATAAGCAGTAACAAAAGGAAAGGCATTTTTATGGCACCAAGACAGGGGGGTTGGGTTGAGTTGACCTTGGAAAATCGCCGCAAGAACTGTTCTGTCCGGTACATTTCAATCCAATTCAGTAGTTCAGTCAGTGAATGTTGTCTTGTAACAGTATTCAGAACCCTGCTAGTTTAATGAAAGAAAAAAGCATTTACAAAAATAAAACAGACCTGGGATTTAGGTGAGCAATCACACTTTTTTTTCTTCAATGCGTTTTCCTTTTTGGTCATAAGTTTAAAAACGAAATTGTTTCAAAAGAGTCGGGAAAAGTTCTTTTTGAGGCAATGCTCCTACGCAACATTCTTTTTACGATGCTGAATTTTTCCTGCAACCGAACAGGGCTGCGGAGTCGGAAGGAAAATGGTTGACTCCGACTCCAAGATTTTGAAACATCCGACTCCGACTGCGGCTTTTTATTTTTTTAAATTTATTTTTTCAAATCCCCCCTTATGAGAAGGGGGGAGAGCTCCTAAATAGAGATTCAAATATTAATTCCTTTTTAATGAAATTTTCGCGTTGTATTTTATTGTAAACCTAAGATGCATACAACGTTAGAAATTCAATATGAAAATCAAATTATCCGATAGGTGCGATTTCTAAAGTAAGATTACTAAAAAGTCCCATTTTTATACCTACATTTCTAGGCTCAATTTTTAATTTTATTTTTTTAATTGACGGCTTCAGTATGAACCTTAATAAGAAGATTTTAGGATTAATTATAATTATTTCGAGATTTAATAATAAATTTCGAGAAGAAATTTAAGATATCATTGTTGCAAATACATTATCTCTACAAAGGCTTGAAATCATTATTTAATAAGAAAATGGTGCTTGCATCCGATGAAATTTTGATTTGGTATGTAACCCTCGTAACGAAAAATATAAAATAACAAATATAACAAAAATCAAAATGTAAAATGTGTCTAAACTATAACCGGTCTAGCCTATTAAGTTATCCTTTAAGTATGGATTTCATTATACTGTACAATTTTCAAGAAAGAAACAAAAGCAAATCTCTCACGAAGGTTTTCATCAGATTTTAAATATCCCGCAAAGTTTGTCTACTGTTGTATTTTTGAAACTATACAGTTTCGAAAATTGGGAAGGAGGGGGGGGGAGGAGAAATTGATCTCTATCTATTATTTTGAAAAAAAAAAAATCGATTAAAGGCAATCCCTGAGCTCCATCCCTTACCCTAACGTCAATAAATATAACCTATAATCGTGTTTTTAGGACTTCAATTTCAACAACTTTCCGCTGAGACCCCTGCACCCAGGACCGGATCTATAA
Organism: Uloborus diversus; assembly: GCF_026930045.1. Lineage (NCBI taxonomy): Eukaryota > Metazoa > Arthropoda > Arachnida > Araneae > Uloboridae > Uloborus > Uloborus diversus. Next base: position 129,621,606 of record NC_072735.1, read on the forward strand.
ATTTCGGACCCCCTACAACAAAATTTGTAGGACCTCAGAGGCCAGCAGTGTATATTTGTAACGTTAATAAGTCTTAGAGTGCTAGATTTTTTCAATTTTTTCTTCAATTTCTTGGGCAGTAAAAAGACCAGGTGCACCCCCGCACTACGGGGTCTGCGGGTGCGCAGATCCGGACCTGCCTGCAGCTGCATCTTTGTGCCCCCTAACATCATCAAAGAAAGTCTAAAACTGCGTTTTTAAAACTACGAGTTTAAATTTTTTCCCGGGGGAGAACCTTCCCCCGGACCCCCCCTCTCTCCTTATTTTTCCTATCCAATTAAAGGTTCTCTTTCTCTTCTCTTTTTTTCTGGGCCAAATGAAAAAAACCTCCCTCCCCTAAGATTTTTTTTCTCTGTGGTTGCGCCACTGAATGATGCGCGTTGAAAAACAGGGGAAAGCTGCGATTTTGCTAGATGGTCTGAAATTGGGGTTCGGATCTCACACCCTGCACTACATAAATGACCAAAAAACAAAGACAAAATTTTTCGCAGTAAACTTTTTTTTATCAGAAATATCGTTGTTTTTCCTTTTTAAATAAGAATATTCCCCCCCCCCCCCCAAAGCTTGTTGATTCAAAAAAATATGATTTTTTGCATTGTAAATATAGGAAACCATATCACTTTCGTTGTGTCAATTAAAGGGGGCCTCCGGATAGGTTGCGCCTGGGGCCCCAAAATAGCATGATCCGCCACTGACCTGACTATGACTTTGGAGAACACCAGGCCCTAACTTCACTTGTGCCCTTCCAACCTTCCCTTATACTGTGTAGTGAAGTACTAAACTTTTTCTGTTTTACGTGAAATACACCGCCAGCTCAGTCATTTCCAGCCGAGGACTGCAGTTTCGTGCTTATTAGCACTCATCAGCCCGGCATAGGAAAGTGACTGAGCTGGAGATGGGATCTTCCCCCCATTCTCGCTTTGAAACTTTCAGGTATTTTTTGATGGACTCACAATCACCCCTGTATATTACGACACTAGAAAATCGCCGGTCAAGGTATGACGGGTGAAAATTGCTTCTACATTTGAACGAAGCCATTGCCTGTTTGGAGATATTTTGATAGTTGAAATTGTAACCCTGACTCCAATGGATTAACCTCGTACTCCAGTAGGTAGCATTCATTGTTGACTTTTTTCGGTTCTTCATTTCCCCTGAAATCACAGTCTTACCAGTAAAACAGTTAATTTACCGGATCGAGGTCAGCCTTGTCACTATAAAGCCTTTCCTTGCATGTTAAACAGCACCAAAACATACTATCAAATAATCATGTCGTGACGCGAGTTTCATTGTTGAAACTCGCGGGTTACCCAATCATTGGCTATTATATATATGAGGATACTTTAGTAACTATGATATAAGTGATACATTATAATATAAGATGTTGTCAAAGTATCAACGGAATAACTTTTAAATGTAAAAATAGTGTAAATAGGATTAAGCTTGGAGTGGCTGTAAAATTTGCAACAGAGTTCTAAATTTTACAGCTTTCTTTTTAAAGGATGTATACTTATATTTTGCTACAGTGAGATTCGGGGGGGGGGGGTTGCAAGGTGGCGACTGCCCCCGCACTTTTTTCATTCTCAAAGGTTGCCTCCACGCTAAGATTTTAATTTCAAACCATTGTGGGTGAGATTACCCGGACGTCACCAAATATTGTTTAAAATTTCAGTTTTAAAACTTAAATTTTGAAAATTTTCTGAGAAAAAAACTCCAAGCGCGCTCTTTTCTTCCTTTAAATTTAAAGATGACCTAAATTTGCATAAAAAGACTCCAGTTTGAGAGGAAAATAAATCAGGAAAAGTATCCCCCTAGATAGCGTACTCCAACTTAGAAAAAATAAAATAAAAAATATCCAGGGATTTTTTTTTTCCTGAAGTCCTGAAAGGAAATTCCAAACTGAGTTCTTAGAATTTCATCAGTACTAAAAAAAAAATAAAAAATAAAAATTAAAAAAAAAAAAAAAAAAAAAACTAAGAGAACCTCCGAACCCTTTTGTTCCTCCTTAATTCAGTACAAAGAAGTCTGAAATAACATTTCAAAAGATGTTTAAAAAACGTTTTAAACTTTGCAAAATTTCTGGGACTGGGAGCGAACTCAAACCACTTGCTCTACGTTTGCTAAAGATGTTTTTAATATCAGTTAAAGATTTTTTTTTTCAGGGAAGAGCCATCTTCGTTTTTATTATTATTAGTAATTAGACTTTATTAAAAAAAACATTATGGGGGACAACCCTGGAAACTCCTTTCCGTTCCCCAAACGTTGACAAAATTCTACAAAAACGGTGTTTTTAAAACTACAATTCCAAAACATTTACAGTGGCTCCCAAAAGTCTTCGTACACCTGCGACTTTCAACGAAATAGGCCCCAATCCATTGGTTAGAATTAATATTTCGGAATACGTATTTAATTATAAGATCTATGATTAATTTTTAACAAAACTACATGAAAAGTTTTTAAAAAATATTAAAACTTAATTTTTAAAAAATCAAAAACCAAAAAGTGCCGGAAATTCTATGTCACAAAAGTCTTCGTACACTTTATAAAATGTCTATTTATTATTGAATAATCTAATTTTTGATTAAGTTATTAATTAGTAGAATATCATACAATATTCATAACACCTTTTAAACGTCTGGGAATAGATTTCATTCTTTTTCTTTATTTTTTTTTGCGTAATTTCTGAGTAAGTGTTCTACCACACTTCGAGTCTTACTGTTTCTAGCTCTATTTTCGTTTTAAAGCCGTATTTTCGTAATCTAGCCTATAGATATCTCTAAATACGTTACATTAAGTTCAAATATGGAGATTGAGGGGTTTTTTTTCTGAATTTTAGGACGATTTTTGAGGCACTTGACGCAAACGTTGAAAACCGAGTGCTTCATATCGTTATCTTGATAAAAAAACAAAGTTGTTTCCAATAACCAAATTTTTGGTTAAGAGTTCAAAATTGGTTTTTAAAATATTTAAAGGAACAGTATGATTCATTATTTTATCAAAAAATTCCAAACTACCAAGTCCTGATGCTGTTATGCACCCTCACACTAGAACACCTCCACCGTCGTGATTAACTGATTCAACTAAGTTCTTAAGATTAATTTCCTAATTTTTTCTTCTACTTACAATTATGCAACAATTTAACCAAAAATGTTAAATTCATTTTTATCTGTAAACAAGACGTAATTCTAAAATGTTTTTAGCTTATTTATCCTCGATTTTGCGACGAAAAGCGTAAGCTTTGTGTTTTTCGTGCGAACAAGAAAATTTCTGCGGGAAGAGGCCCCATTTAATCCAGCTAATCAGAGAACTTGGCGAAAAATTTTAGGTGAAAATTAAATGTAAAATATTTAATTTAACTCTGTAAAAACTTTTACAGCACTCAAATGTGTATTTTTTATAATTTTTTCAACTTTAAATCTCTGATCACGTTTTGTCAACTTTGCCGGTTGACCTTTTCTTACCTTGTTTTCGGTTCGATTCCTTTATTTAAAGCATTTTATCAAGCAATCTACTATACAAACAAATAAATTAACTAATTTAGAGTCATTTCAAACCAATTTACCGCAACTGCGGGAAACAAATTCGAATTTTGAATGGTGTTTGCGGTTTTTTACGAATACCAGCGATTTTGTAGCAATAAGCACAATATTAAGAAATAAATAAACAAAAAATTAAAGCCAAATGACTTATAAGGGTCAACACAATGCAAAAATAATAATAAAACGGCATATGATAGTTTTAATCATGAATTTATTCGAAAATATTTGAGTGTACGATGACTTTTGTGGCGTGTTATTTCTCTGTCTCTTCGTTTTCTGACCCATTTCAAAAAAGTAGATCCGTTAATATTTTGAAAAAACCAATGGGTTGTATTTAGAATGACATAGGAATGATGTGAAAAAATATTGGACTCCGTATTCGAATTCAGTTTCGAGTTATTTTGGTTTTACTAAAAAATTTCAAAGTGTACGAACACTTTTGGGAGCCACTGTACATGAGAAAACATAAGAAGCCCCCCCCCCCCCGTCACTCAAGGTAGCGTAAAATATTCTTCAACATCCTAAAAAAAATTTGCCCCGCGCTTTTAAGCCCCACCGGTGCCTCTCTGTGATATGAAATTTTTGCATTACAGAGTTTTAATACAATGAACGATGCAGCTTTCAGAATTGATTTTTTAGCATAAATTTCTTTGAAAAGGAAAATTTGAATGAGCATTAAATAATGCTCAATGCTATCAGTTGTTTTGAAACTCTTATCACGTTCACGTGCAATGATTTAGCGTAAAAAGCATTCTCGCAATGTTATTAAGACAAATTTGTAAAACATATCAACAGCGCATGAAACTAAAATGATTACCTAGTCCTTAGCTTCGACTAAAATGCAACGTTTTTAGGCATGTGGCGTGGCTTCTTTCTTTTAACACTGAAGAACAAAAATATTTCTTATAACTTCAAAACACTTGTACACATATTACAATTTCCTCTTTTTTTTTTACGTTATTTTACACATGATACCAGATTGTCAAGGTGTTATTTCTTTCGAAACAGAAAAAAAAAAGATTAAGGAGCTTTTTATTCTTCAGAACTTATTTTCTATGAGAACTCTAATTTTAACCCGAAATTCCGACTATAGAAATAAAAATAGTAGAACCAGAAACTGAGACGATAAACTTTGCGAGATACGGACATCGGAGATTTCTTTAGAACAAACAATCTAGCTTTTTCTCTTCGCATCGCAATGACCAATGAACAAGAATGATCATGCAACATGAACATGGTTGATGTCATGATGACATAGTTCTTTGACGATGACCACGAGAGAATTCGTAAACAGGAGGAGCAATGCCTACGGGTCTATGGCTCCTGGCGCTCCTGGTTAACAGATGGCGCCATCTATTTCAGACAATTGAAACTTATCTAAATCGAACGAATTGCCTTCTAGAGTCGATTAAATTTTTTATTAATGACCAAAAGAACTTATAAAACCAAAAACAATGACATTCACCTCGTTTTTAAAAGCTCTTAAAACGTATATTACTATAAACAATACTGAAAATTCAATACTTTTGTAAAATTTCAAAAATCCGATCTGGGTTATAAATTTTAAAAAAAAACTTAAAATTTTTATTTTTGAAAATAAATTGGAAGAACAGACATTTTTTTTTAATCAATTGACAGGAAAAGTACTTTTGAACTTGCGTATAATGATTTCAAATGAAAACAGCCCATATTTTTTTCTTCATCTAAAATAAGAGTAAGTAGTAGTTCATGTAGAATTTCTAAATAAGTGATTCTAATTTGCAGTGTAACAATGAAACAAAACTTAATATGATGAAACATTGATTTGATAAGTAATTCAATAAATACTTCCCATTAAAAAAATAAAAAGATAATTTTATTAAATTAAACTGAAAAGTGACCTGGCGGATGCATTCCAGTCAATGATTTTTCTTTTTATCGTGATAACGTTTCTCGTTTTTCATTTGGTGTAAGGTTGCAGCAGGCCCGTCATTTCGAATTTTTCCAGAGAGACGGGCAAATGGCGTACACTGAATACTACCGAATTATCGGTAGTATTCGAACTACCGTTTTATCGAATATAAAAAAAACAGGCCCACTTATAGAATAAAAAATTTATTTTTCTGAACGGGGGGGGGGGGGGCTGTTCCCCCTAAATGACGGGCCTGGGTCGCAACATGCATAGATAGAGCTTCAACCGTCCGTACTGAATATATCAACTGCTATATTAAGATTAATAATAAGTAAGTGCCAAAACTAAGGGCTCTGGGGGGGCACCCCCTCCCCGCCATTATTGCGTCCCAGAAGATTATCTTTAGTTGGAGATGAGTTAGGCGTTGCGCGCGAATAGGGAATAAAACATGACGAATGAAATCATATTTTCTCATACGCTTTTTATGAGTCGTTACAAAATAATAAATCGTTCAAAAGTAAATTTCTGAAGCTAAAGTTAACCAAGAAGAGTTCTAAAAACCTCTGCTCAACTGCTCAACTTGCGCCGCCGAAAGCGACTCATCCGAACTGAATCGTTGCTAGTTGCTAGTTGCTATGAGCATGCGCAGAAGCTTTGAACTGCACTTCGTAATGTACATGTAATGCTCACTGGCCTCAATGCAGAAAGGCGCGAATTTAGCCCAATACAAATATAAAAGGGGGAAAAAATCCTTAATTTTCCAGAAGAAAAGCTAAACAGGAGGCAAAGTATGACGAAGTAAGAACCTCTTTCGCATTATTTTTTTTTTCTTTTCCACACTTTCTTGATTGTAGACATCTTGCCGATTTTAGCCGACATTCCAGACACTTGGCTGGATCTGGAAAATGAATAATATATTGCGCATGCGCTGACTTAGCGGAAGCCTCTGAACCAGATATCTTCAAACGCGCCCTTACGGATTTTCTGTAAATTGACTCAAAAACGTTGCGGCGCAACCTGAGTAGTTGCTCTTTTTTTTTTTTATTTATAAAAACGTACTGCCAAAAATATATTTTTTTTCCAGTCAAAAACATTATGAGTAACAAATTATAAAGAAAAAGTTACGCAAAAAAAAAAAAAATGCTTTGAATAATTTTTGAATAACTATTTCCTTTGATTTAAAATTTTTATTCATTTATTTTTATTTTGTGTTAATCAATTTTCAAAATTTATTGTAATAATTCTACATTGTAACAATTACTTTGATCAATCAAGGGCTGCTTATTGTTTTCGGTTAGTTGTGGTTGGTGTAAGTGTCACTTTTCTTTTACTACTTTTACAGTGCTGAAAACTGCTACTTTCACAGTACTGAGTGGGAGTAAGAATCGTGTATAAGTACTGATTTAAGGTGCATAAGTTGCGAATACTTTTGTAGAAAAAACTGTTTAGCGTAGATTTTTTTTTTTGTGTGATTTCATCCTCCTATAGCGTTGATATTGTATTGATATTTCACTAATCCTCATATATTTAATAGTGAATGATAAATTAACGCTGCTAACGTCATCAACAATGAAACTCGCGCCACGGCATGATAATTTGATACTATTTTTAGTGATGTTTGACATGCAGGGAAATGCTTTATTTTGACAAGGCTAAACTGGATTCGGTAACTGTCTTGCTGCTAAGACTCATTTTAGGAGAATGAAGAGACCATAGATATGGGAACCAGTACGCTCTCGCTCACTTAAATGGGGACAGGCTGTCCATACGAGAATATTGGGATTACTTTTTGCTGTTTCAAAAAGAAAAAAAATGTTTGAAAGAAAATTCAAAGAAAAAATAAATATATTTTCTTCAATTTTTAACGAAATGTTTATTGCTGTATTCCACTTTGCACATTCAAAGTGGAAAATCAAAAAAAAAAAAAAAAAAAAAAAACATCAGCTGAAGAATATAGGGTTTGGGGTACGAAATTTTTTTTGAAAATGCTTGGGTGTCAATTAAAAGCATCAACTTAGCCAGAAATAAGTAAGAGACCTACTTGGACGTAAACGTTACTAATTAATTTTATAAGCAATGAGAACAAGTTGTATTTTCAATATTTACTTGAAAAAACTAGAAAACTCAAAGTATGACGGGTGAAAATTGTTTCTACATTAGAACGAAGCCATTGCTTGTTTGGTCATATTTAGATAGTTGAAATTTCCCCCTTAACTCAAATGGATGAACCCGTAACTCCAGTAGATAACGTTCATTGTTGACTATTGTTACGTTTCTTCATTCTCCTAAAATCAGTCTTACCAGTAAAACAGTTAAGTTGTCAGATCCAGTTCAGCCCTGTCGAACTAAAACATTTCCCTGCATGTCAAATATTACCAAGAAATTTTATCAAATTATCATGACGTGGCGCGAGTTTCATTGTGGATGACGTCAGCGTTACTCGATCATTAGCTATTGTATATATATGAGGATTTAAAAATGTAACTGCAATCCTTTGCATAGTATTCATATAGTATTTGAACGCGAAGTGGTTCGACAAAATTGTCGGCGGTTAAGGGGGGAGGAGGGGTCATGACACGCACGACCCTCCCCTTGTATCCGCCCTGCCACTGGGCGGAAACGTCTCGAAATTCAAAATAGGTGCACTTGGCCCTTTTCTAGTGTCTGTTGGCGAATTTCTACTTAAAATAGCGCCAAACACCAAGCAAGACGGGTTTCCTGGCAAACCGCCAAACATAGACATCCGGTCCGGAGAGTTTTCTCCAAAGCTGATTTTTTCCTCTACAACTTTTTTTTGCACTCTTTTACTTTTTATTGTTGACTAGTTGCCGGGTTGAAGTTGCAAGTTAAATAGAAGTTTTCCGAACATTGCTGCTGGCAATTAAATGAAGTCTCAAAAAAAGGATGGCATTTCGATTGTATTGTGAAAATTAATGTTTTTGCTTCTTTTGAAAGAAATATAACAAGGTGTTGTGCGGATTGCATAGAAACAAATACAAATTTTCGTCGATTTCACCTTCTCCTGCTCAACTGGGAGAAAGTTGCCTTTTTGAAGGACTTCCACCGTTGGCACTCTCGCATTTGTGTAAAACACAAGAGAAAACCGGGAAAACGTCTATCCAATAAATGTCAGACATCAGTCAAATCAATAGGCCACCATGCTTAACAGGAGGATTAAATTTTATTTATTTATCAACTAGAAAGTTGCCCGTCAAGGTATGACGGGTGATAACTGCTTCTACATTTGAACAAAGCCATTGCCTGTTTGATGATATTTTGATAGTTGAAATGGTAAACTCCAATGGACTAATCCAAAACTCCAGTAGGTAGCTTTCATTGTTGACCATTTTTTCGTTTCTTCATTCCCCTGAAATGAAACACAGTCTCACCAGTAAAACAGTTAAGTTACCGGATCGAGTTCAGCCTCGTCACAATAAAGCCTTTCCCTACATGTTAAACATTGCCAAAACATATTATCAAATTATCATGCCGTGGCGCGACTGTCATTGTTGAAACACGCGGGTTACTCGATCATCGTCGATTACTTATATTTGGGTGTTACCAAGAGGGTTGCGTGTAGGTGCAATCAAGGGCGGAACCAGCTTCTGGTTTTGGAGGGGGGGGGGAAAGAACGCTAAAGTGTAATTTTCGGAAAAAAAGTGAGGGGGGGGGAGGTTGAGGCGGATTTTTTGAAACAAAAGTGAAGGTGTTTTTCTTTATGGGGCGAAACGCATCACATGATCGTCTTTCTGGTTCCGCCCTTGTTTACAATAGAGGACAATAGTAAAGACATAAATAAAAGCGGCATCTGCGAGAAGTTTCGTAAAATTTTTACCAAAATACACCACCGGTGAATATTTAGAATTTCTGCGCATTGTTCGATTGTACAGTTTTGCATACTTCAATCACATGCGGATCCAGGGGGAGGGGGGTGTCAGGGGTTAGCTGCGTTAATCTGCAAAGTTTTCTCAAGTCTAAATGCTAGAAAACACAACTTCTGTCAGAAGTGGGTTCACATGTTTGGGAACCCGACGCAAACCATTTTAGCGAGCTCCTTTGTCAATCATTATACTCCAGGTTCCCCCATGCCAACCACTACAAGCGTGGTTTAACTGGTGGAATGGAGCCCTGCCATTTAGACAACTCTGTTTTTTGATCCCGACCAAGAGCCGAACAACTTCTGATTCAGTACCCTCATATGTTTTGATTTATAATGGGAACGTGGAGAACTTTGGTGAATATGAGCATATTTAACGTGCCCTAGTCACCATCAACGATCACGAGGATCTTACACCAGCTGGCATCGAACTCGGGACCTTCCAGTTACGAATACGACGCCTTACCCAGGGGTACCCAACTGGGGGGGGGGGAAGCATGGTGCAGACCACACTGAAATTTTTAGGGGGGCGTTCTTCGCGATATTTAGAGTGGGGTGCACCCTTGCTCTTGGGGGAAGGCCCCCCTTTGGCTATCATAGAACTACGTAAAACATTTATGATATGCATTTTTGAATCCTCTTCCGGGTCAAGTTACCGCGCACTTGCAGCGTGGTAAATCCGCCACTGACTGCTGTACAAGTATTAGTGTTGGGAAACTAAATTTTTGTGCATTCTTCTTCTCTTTCTTCTTCTTCTTCTTCTTCTTCTTATAATTATTTATTTATTTAATTTTTTTTTTTTATAACATATCTCATCACCTGTTATCAATTTTTAAAGTTTTTACCGGTTCGATATCGGCCGCTCAGAGTTCAAAAACTCTCCGTGTACTCTAATGGTAACTAGTGCACATTAGATCCATTGCGACTGCGGCAACTCAAGTATTTATGGAAAATATATCTACTGTCCCAAATGTGACTCGAATGCTTCTCGACAATAAAAATGCACAAGGAGGATGATGTCTTCAGAAAATGTCAAAAAAACCCTTGATATGGTTTATGCTTTGAAAAAGTTTGTAGAATGTTTTTAATGTTGATGAAAAGAGTGCATAAATGTAATCTTAATCTTATGATAGATGAACAGAGACATACAGTTGGGGTGACGTATTTGTAAACTGTAGACAACTTAATTCTGAAAAAAAAGTGACATTGTGCAAATGGAAAGGGATCGAGTCTTGGCACAGTGAAGAAGCAACCACAAAACGCAAGGACAAAACGCAATTTTTTAACAGCCCCTGAATGAGCCCAAAAAACTTGGCGAGTCATCGCCACTTTCCTCTTTTCTCACTCCCTCTTTTTTCCCCTCCAGCAGAACGGCAAATAACGCAGCTCAGTTCCCCCCTCTCTATAAAAGTGGAATGAGCCGAGCCAAGGTCAAAAGATTACGCTCTGGCTGGCGAAATCTTCTTCATCATCATCACTTATCAGTAAGAAGCAAAATGGCTGCTTTGAACGATTTTTTCGTCATAGTGATGATAATTTTGTAAAAAATCACACTTTTAAATTCCTCTGTCGTTTTGCCGATTTTGAATTTATAAATCAAAAATTTCCCCCGCTAACACACGCGAATTCTGAAACTTTGATGCTTACCGCCAATAGTGGGTCTGCTCAGAGCAGATGAGATACACATTTTCGTTCTTTTAGATGGACTCCTTTCCCAATAATGCGGTGATGATGATCATCCGTCACGTGATGCACAGGCGTAAACTAGGGAAAACATTGACAAAGAATTTTGTTCCTCATAAGAACTATTTCCCCCTAAAACATATAATGATTTCTCGATTTTCTCTTCACCAACAGTTTCCGGCATCCAGGTCTGTCATTTAAAGGGGTGAATGCAAGTGGGCGTGGTTTTTGTTGTTTTCCGACACAATTTGTGCAATTGAGTATATGAACCCCTCCTCCCGGAAAAATTTGAAAGGACTGAACTGCCGCACATCGACGACACACTTTGTAGGCTCATAATGTAGAGTAGATTATCTTGAAAGATTTTTTTTTAATTTTAAACTCTTACTTGAGTTTAACATAAAAAAAAAAAACTTTCTGAACTGTGGATAATCTATTAAAACATTTTCAGAATAAAATTTACGACGGAGAACTTGGTGATGCAAATTATCTATAAACTAGAAAGTTGCTTCTACATTTGAACGAAGCAATTGCCTGTTTGGTGATATTTTGATATTTGAAATTTTAACTTAAAACTTCAGTAGTTAGCGTTCATTGTTGACCACTTTTTCATTTCTTCATTCCCCTGAAACGACACAGTCTTACCAGTAAAACAGTTAAATTACCGGATCGAATTCAGCCTCGTCACAATAAAGCCTTTCCCTGCATGTTAAACATTACCAAAGCATATTATCAAATTATCATGCCGTGGGGCGAGTTTCATTGTTGAAACTCGTGGGTTTTCGATCTTAGACTTTTATTTATATGAGGATTAAAAATCTTAACAATGAACTTGCAATCTTGAAATTGAAGTAATAAGTAGCATTCAATTGAAAAATTATTTGTCTCAAAAACATTCATCTGCTTGAATGTAAAAAATTTATTATCTTTTTAGCATTTATTAATCCACTCTGTAAGTTAGCTTCAGACTAGTGATGTAAAATACCTGGGTATTTATTTTTAGGAGAAAATACCCAGGGTATATACCCGGGTAAATACCCAAAATGGGTATTTAGCCGGGTATTTATTTCAAAAATTTATATTCAGCTAAAATACTTTTCTGTCTGTATTCTACTATGTATATATATAACCAACCATACAAAACAATAAAATTTTGCCCAAAAATTGTATTTTGATCACATATTTAAAGAATTATTGTGTGAAACAACTTAACAATCTAATATGATATTCACATTAAATGCGTTGGATATGCCTAATCAATGTCCCCATCTTTCTTTTTTTATTTTTCACTTTTCAAAGCAAAATTTAAAGTTTTACCCGTACAAATACAAAGTGAGTGACAAACTAACGCCTCCTAAATACTAAATATCTATCGCGTTCTCCCTTCTAACACAGAGCAAAATTATCCCAGTAAGCATAATTTCGGTCTTCTGGCTACTGCCAACAATTGAAGGTCGAAAGCATTAAAAATTAAAAGCGGAGAAAACAATTCGTTAACTTCTAAATCTAAATTTTAAAATTAACCAATTAACGATTTGATTTGAATTGTTTGGATCCTTCATCATACCAACACCATCCATGTATTGCTGTCAGGTAGCGTTGTTTGTGTACCTGCGGATGATCACTTTTAAAGCAAATGTGATAGGCATTTAGTATTTAGGAGGCTTTGGACAAACTTATCACAAATCAAAGCCAAAACTAACTAGTAGCATGATATTATGAAAAATCAAAGATGATAAATTGCGCTAGCGCCATCTATGTAAACTTAAATCCCTTTGCTTTACCCCTTAAAAAATTGAATTAACCTGCCATCCTATTTAAGTTTTAGAATAGTTCATTCCAAATTCTGACAGTTTTTTTTGATAAGATTTCATTACACCTTTAATTTAAAAAAATTATAATATATAAATTTTTATATTTTTAATCTTTCATTTTACAGTTGTAAAAACAGTTTTAAGTTTTAAAAAGAGAGTTTTAACAGTTTTTACTGTTTTAAAGTTAAGTAAAGTTTTAAAGTTTTTACAGTTTTAAAAAGAAAATTATCACCTTTTGATACCACTATTTTTTTTGGGGCAAAATGCTCAGTTACTAGGGGATTTACCCTGAGGGGAAATACCCAAAAAAATATTTGCCTTCCCACCCTACATCACTAATTGGGTGTATTAAAAATAGTTCGAATAAATTTTCATCATGAAGTACCGGGGAGCAAATGCAAATGAGCAAGGCAACAAAAACAATATTTTGATTTTGATTTTTGCTTATTAATGTGAAAACTGTTTCTATATTTACCACGTTATCACTTAAACAGCAATAATTTAAATAAATGAATAACATCATAGTCTTAATAACTTCTCAGTAAATTCTTCCAAGCATCCCTCATGCTTACCTTTTTTTTTTCATTCTGAATATTACTAACCTAGATTGTGATTTTGAAATCCTGAAGTCCATCATTGAATTGCTTATACTTGTCCAATTATGACATTGAAAAGAAAGATTCTTTGGTTCACGATATGTTTCTTTCATAATTTCATCAAGTCTTCCAATAAAAAATGTATAATTCATATTTAGATTTTTAAAAAAAATTCCAACTCACTTTTTGCATTTTTTTTTTTTTTTTTTTTTTGTAAAATACCCAGTTTTTGGGTATTTACCCTGGCCTTTGGTAAATACCCGGGTAAATACCCAAAAAATATTTACCTACCCACTGGGTATTTACCCGATCCACATCACTACTTCAGACTAAACATTTAAAATCGACATTTCTCTCACGTCCTGTTCTTAGATTCGTTTGAATGTGCTTCAATTTTTAAACTAATAATTTTTTTTTACAATTTATTATTTAAGCATCAAATTCACCAAAACCACCTCAATTCTATGATTCCAATTTCAAGCTAAGTTTTTGCTCCCTGCTGTTGAGGCGAGAAAACATGGTTGTACTTTTTTTTAACTTATATCATTCGAAAGAGCTGTTTTTTGTTTTGGAATAAGACGAATTTTGTATAATGTTCCTGAGTTCGTTAGAACGGAAATAATAATTGTTTCCATCGGACGCGCAAACGAATCTCTCATATATTCTTTCGTTCGACGTTAATCATAAGTAACGGACATTATTCAACAATATTTTTATTGAAATTCAAGAAAATCGCCCGTCAAGATATGACGGTTGAAAATTGCTTCTACATTTGAACAAAGCGATTGACTATCTGCATGGTCTTGAGGACGTTACAAATTATGCTCTTTGGCGCATCTTTCTACTGTGTTTCCACGTTATGATAAGAAGCGAATTAAAATTGCGCTCTACGCTTGCTACCAATTATATCGTTGCCGATACACGTGAGTAAAGATGCGAATTAAATATTTCGCTCTGTGCATGGAAAAACTGAATGGCATTTCATCATTTGTGATGTCATCGGCATAAGCGTAAACAATGGAAGTGCACCGATTTAAGAAATTTGTTAAAAATATTAAACTTAAACAAATTATTTAAAAAATGGTCAGATATCTTATGTTTTTAAGCATGCTCTTTCAGAAAAAAATACTTTTAAAATTTTGGAAACGACCCCATTAGAAAGAAAAAAACAAACTAATCGAAAAGACGTAACTATGGCAATGCCGAATAAAACATCAATAATTTGAATGGAAATGAGATTTTTGGAACTTGATTAAAACTGCTTGTAACTTTTTTTCCTTTGGAGATAGAAGCTTAGTTTTTCGACCACAGGTCGAGTTAGATCTAGAGTAAAAAAAACCGCTTTTTCCAGCGGTGTCAAAAAAAAAAAAAAAAAAAAAAAAAAAAAAAAAAAAAAAAAAAAAATGGGACAGTTCTTTCACTTTTTACTGATAGATTTAATGAAGAAAGCAGTGCCTAAATTTTAGCTAAGCCTAAAAAAGCTCGAGCTAAAACAGCAAATAACTCCCGCCGTATTTAAGCATTGAAACAAGTTGCGTAGAACGCGGAAAATTCTACCTTTTCCAACGATACGTAATATTAATATGTGCAAGTAATTTTTCACCCCTTTAATAGGCAATAATAGGCAATTTATGCGAATTTGAGCTTAAAAATTAAATTACTTAAAAGCTGATTCGAATTTCAAACGAGGAACCAATATTCCCAACAAAAACAAAATTACATACGCCAAAACTTGACGATCATCCTAATTCCCGATTTATCTTAAAAGCAAAGCAAAGAATGAAATTGAAAATTATTTTAAAAGCCTTGCTTAAAATAATTACTAACATTTATTTGTTAACAAACACAAGATGGCAACAGTTAAAATGTTTAAATCATCGCGATTTTCTGGTCATTTTCAAACAGTTAAAATCAAGCGAACTACGGCAGAAGACTCAACGTTAAATCCCGGTTATCACAAATTTGCCATTTCAACTGCGCTTGCGCGCGGACTTAGCTGATTTCGGTAGAATTACGGTAACCGGGTCGCGTTGGCGTATGTTTTCAAAAGCTGCCAAATTTGGCACCTACGACTCAATGTAAACAAAGTACTACAATGTAAACAAAAGAAATCATCAAATGAGAGTTGACCCAAAAGCAAGGGGCGGAGCTTCGGATTGATCAAACTATCACCTTGGTAACTACAACTGTTTATTAACCATTTTCTTTCTCTGATTGCAACCGTAAAGAAAAAAAAAGCATTAAAATTCTTTTTTCCTTTTTAAAATATTGCAAAATATGGATAGGTACAAATGATTAAGCCTATTTTTTTTAATAGAACTATATCATTTTTCTTACTTTGAAATAAAGTTTGCAGAAAAGACGAATGAGAGGTAACTTTTTCAAGATGTTAACTTAAACGTGGGAAGATAAAGAGCAGTATCTACAGAGATGAACATTTGAGACATAAAAAGAAACGTGTTTTGGATTCAATACTAACAATAGCGAAATGATGGAATTTGATCTTTTTGATTTTTCAGTGGAAAGCAAGTAAGCAAGCTTGTACAAGAAAGCTGAAGTACAATCCATGACCAAAATGCGAAAAAAAATTTTAAATAAAAATTTGCCGATACTGCCCTTTACGTTCCCATTACAGTTATATTGAACTCATTTTTTTCTGTAGGAAAAGAAATAGAATATCATGATGTATGTAAACGAAAAGTTTCATGACGTACATGGTGTTACACTTTCTATCAACATGTTTAATTTCCTAATTAACATTAAAATGAAACATAAATTTTTACCGAAATTCAGCAACAGTAAAAGTCGGATAGACCACGACATTAGTCTGAAATAATCTGGGAAAAGCCATTGAAAATACTTACTGTTTAATTAAGACTTAAAACGATCTACTAAATAAGTTAAATCACATCAAAATATCCATTCAGAGAACGTTATCATAACTAAAACTAGAATTATAACTTACTGAATAAGTAATTACGATAATTAATAAATTTTAAATTTAAGATAGAACAATAAAGTATGAAGGAAATAATTTACTGCGAACACATTCCAAAAACGTATCCAAAAGGTATGAATAACTAATTTTTAAATCTATAACTTAAAAAAGTTAAAAGTGACAAACATTTCGCGATGTAAAATTTTATAAAATGTTTCAAAGATCTAAAAATTGAAAAACACAATATGTTGCCAATTTTCAGAAAAAAATCACTTTTCAGAAAATATTATTCTATGGAATTAAAACAAAATGAAAGATTTATTGGAAAATAAATTACAACTTTGTAGGTGAATTCTGAAATGGCTGATTGGCCAAACGAATAGCAAATCAGCTTTGGTGTAGGGTTACCAAAATTGTTCCGTCGCCAAGGTAAAGTAGCGGGTTTCCAAAATGAAATATTTAACTCCGCGACCAAGCTACCGTAATTCTACCCTGATTTCGAAACTCTTGCTCAAACTAATGAGAAACATTTAAATTTGTTAATATGAGATGAGAACAGATAAAAATTAGAAATTACAAAGCTTTCTTTGATGTAGTTTTTACGCCTCGGTAAAGATTGAATTTTGCGTCTTAATTATGAATGGATTTGGAGTCTGATTTTTCTATCAAACAAAGGCCCTTTTCAGGGCCAAATTTTTAACCTCAGAAGAGTGTACTCGATCTGCAGCATCACTTCCAATACAAAGCCGAAAACTCAACCTAAATACAAATGTATAATGCTGAGCTGTTTACGCCTAACGTAAAATATCCGCAAAAGGCGGATATTTGTAATATTCCGATCATTTTTGAAGTACATAACGTGTTTTACGTTTACGTTAAATAAATATTTCCAAACCAATAAATATTGAAGTGTAATTTTTCTCTTTTCTTAACAAAGATTATCAGTTATTCATATCCATAGTTTCATATAATGTATCCCGAAATTGCTGTGAAAATACTCTAATCGCATTCATTAATTTGTTGGGACTCTAGCACAACCTAAATATGAAGAAGCAACAAGAAATCTTAAAACAAAAAGCCCAAAAAGCCAAGTCCGTGCGCAAGCGCAGTTGAAATGGCAAATTTGTGATAACCGAGATTTAACGTCGAGTCGGCAGAAGACAGTCTATTATGATTTATCTTTCTTATTGTTGCATTTATAAAGCTATTTTTATTCACACACACACACACACACACACACACAAAAAAAAAAAAAAAATGAATTTTGACATCTTGAATTCATATTATGTTTTTCGCAATCACGAGTTTGTATATGTAGGCGTGTGTGTTTGTGTGCGTGTGCGGGCATGAGTGATGAGTGTGTGGATATGTGTGTGTATGTATATGTGTATGTAGGCGTGAGTGTTTGTGTCTGTGTGCAGGCATGAGTGTGTGGGTATGTGTGTGAAAGTGTGTGTATGTATGCGTGTGTGTGTAGGATATGGACGCAACCTGGAGACGGTTTTCGCTAGAGGAGCAGCATCGGGAGGGGCCGCCCGGTCGACGGTAGTGCTGCAGAGGGAGGTGAGGGGAGGAAAAAATCATGCGACATCAAAACGGTCAAGTGAGAACAATAAGCAATCGTGATTGCTCAAAAAAAAAAAAAAAATCAGCCCCCCATGGAGCGATTTTTGCCAAAATTAAACCAACGCCTGCTTACATATGGATTCACATTTATTCCAAATTTCATCCAGAACGTAGCATTTCTTCTTGAGATATGGCACTCACAATGGCGGGGGGGGGGGGGGGAGAACGTTCGATTGCGCCACCCTCTTTTCAGCTGTTGACGCAAAAATAGAATCAGCTTTTATACCCTCTATGGGATACTTGACGATAAATTTTTCTTTCATTCCGTTCATTATTTTTTGAGATACATCAGTTACAATTGACGACAAAAAACATTATAGCTCACCCCCGTTTGAGCTATTGACACCAAAATTGAATCAGCACCTGTACCTGTTAGGACATATGGATCAAATTTTCTTTGGTTCCGCCAGTTACTTCTTGGGGAATAGCAGGCACGCATAACTCAAGAAACGTCTCATTGCCCCCCCCCCCCCTTGGAGGAATTCGCGCCAAAAACCAATGGGCACAAGTTCACATAGGGGCACATATGTGTACCAAATTTCTTCGATTTCATGAGGTAGTTTTTGCTGTAGAGCGGCCACAAAAAAACTAGTCACACACATACGGACACACACACACACAGAGACAGACATTTTCCAAAAAAGGTCGAAATAGACTCAGCACACCTCAAAGCGTTTGAATCCTTCGAAATTCGAAAATTTGCACAAATCCAATACTTTCTCTTTATATATTAGATATGGAAAGAAAGTTAAAACAAAACCCCAGGTGCAAACGAACGGGACTCGAAGTATTTTTGTACAAAATTTCAAGGCTGTTGGTGCCCTGGGGTCTCCTAGACGCATGCCCGCCAGACTTCCTTTCAAAATTTTCTTTGACCTTACTTTTTTTTAATATGAAGAGAAAGAAATACTTGTTGCCATTCTACTTTTATGTGTAAGGAAGAAGATCGATTTTTACTTTCTTCTATCTTATTACTATTATCAGTGACACCTGTGTAAGTTGACCACTTGCGGTGCACTACTTTACTGGTCAACTTAAACAGGTGGTCAACTTACAGAGGTTGATTTACACGATAAAAGCTAATTCAGTGCCTGAAAAAGGCGGTCAACTTAGACAGGTGGTCAACTTTACAGGTTTTAATGTATGCGAAAGTTTGTCTGTATGGATGTATGGATGTATCTTACTACTATTATATATTCGAAAGTTTGTCTGTATGGATGTATGGATGTCTGTTACTCTTTCACGCAAAAACTACTGAACGGATTTTGATGAAACTTTACAATAATATAGCTTGTGCATCAGAATAACACATAGGGTAGTTTTCGTCCCGTTATGGGGGGCAAAACCCCCTTTGGGGAGCAATAAAATACAATTTTCGTATAAATTCTCTAATATAGGGATGAAAAAATACTTGTACATATTTACATTATATGTCCATCGAAAGCTCTGATTTTTCTGCTGAAGATGGCACTTATTCGAAATTTCTAAGTAGAATAAAAAACGAGCTTTGAGCTTTTTAGTTCCATGTTCGAAGGCTTTCCTAAACTCAATACAGTATTTAGTGTATCATCTCAACTCCCTGTCGATAGCAACAATTGTTGTATTGTTGACTATCTTTGCTTTTCGTGACTGTTCAAGGCTTTTCTCAAGTCAAATC
This sequence comes from Uloborus diversus, assembly GCF_026930045.1. Lineage (NCBI taxonomy): Eukaryota > Metazoa > Arthropoda > Arachnida > Araneae > Uloboridae > Uloborus > Uloborus diversus. The sequence goes on from NC_072735.1 coordinate 129,641,263, forward strand.
TTGAAGTAAGATTTTTGCACAAGATTGGCAAATAATATATGATTTGGCTGATCATTTTCCATTTAAACGGAACTTTAATGTAATTGATGGTTTTTATTATTATTTATGCTGATTGAACACTTACTCATTATCCAATCAACCAGCAGATCGCCAAAATTTTTGCAGAAAGATTTCCGTAGCTGATGCATTTGGCAGTTTTTTTCAACGTCGCTGTTTTTGAAGCCGAAGATATGTTTCTCAGCTTTCACCATGTAAACAAAATATCGCCAATCAAAGAATCTTTAAAAAACTTTTTTTACTGTGTTAAATAATCCAGCAACTAAATTAGGCAAATCCATAAACAGCACAAAAACTTCCATTAATTTTTCCTTTTTGGCACAATTTCAAACAATCGCCAAATTTTACTACTTATTTTGGAAACATTTCGGATGAAACTCTTTAGCGCCATTTTATGGTGACCAAAAGTATCTCAGCACCTGGCGATAATATCTTTGTAACGAAAATTAATATATCGTTTTACAAAGTAAGGAAAGAAGGAGGGAGCATCATCGAAGGTATCCCAAAACGATTCCCGCAAATTCGGTAAAATCGCACCAAGAGTCTACAATGATTGAAATTTCCCAAAATAACTAAAGCAAGTATAAGGGGATTACGAGCAACTTCAATAGCAATACAGAGAAGGTTTTAGACTCCATGTGTTAAAAAAAAAAAAAGTATCAACAGATTAATCTTTTTAAACATGAGAAGAATAATTTCATGTTTTGGAAATTTGTATATGCTTAAATATAGTGCTTTCGTTTCTAAATCAATACTATTTTGTTCTTTATACTTATTGCTATTTTACTTTTATGGGTAAGGAAGAAACTCGATTTTTAATCATGTCAAAAAGATGTGTTTTAAATTCTTTCACTTAAACTAGAAAACAAAAGCAAGTAACGATTTTTTCTCATAATTATTACTGACCCAGGCAACGCCGGGTATTTTTGCTAGTATCTAATATATAAGAAGAAAGTATTGGATTTGTGCAAATTTTCAAATTTCGAAGGATTCAAACGTTTTGAGGTGTGCTGAGTCCATTTCGACGATTTTTGGAAAATGTCTGTGTGTGTGTGTGTGTGTGTGTGTGTGTGTGTGTGTGTGTGTGTGTGTGTGTGTGTGTGTGGTGTATGCGTATGTGTGTCACACATGTGTGTAACCATTTTTTTGTGACCATTCTACAGCAAAAACTACCGCATGAAATCGAACGAAAGTTCTGACACATATGTGCCCCTATGTGAACTTGTGCCCATTGGTTTTTGACGCGAATTCCTCCAAGGGAGGGGGGGTGGAGTAATATGGCGTTTTTTGAGTTATGCTTGCCTGCAAGTCCCCTGGACGTAACTGGCGGAATCAAACAAAATTTGGTCCATATGTTGCCCCTAACAGCTACAGGCGCTGATTTAATTTTGGTGTCAATAGCTCAAACGAGAGTTGAGCTATAGAACGTTTTTCCCTTCAATTTTGACTCCTGTATCTCAAGAAATAATGAACGGAATCAAACAAAAAAATATCGACAAGTAGCCCGTAAGGCTCTTCGATACCGTCCATCTTGGTTTTCGACGCTAATACTTTCTCTACGGGAAACACTGCTACCAATTCCTAGCATAATACGAGATATTATTGGAATATTTTCATGCGATTTGGTTTAAACGATGTCTATGACGCAGAACTAGCGATGCGCTTCTTTGTTTTTTCTGTGGTGATTTCGAAACATTTTTTGTAACATTAAAAAATAATTTTCAAAAATATTCATGTCATTTGAAAAATGACATGGAAAAACTGAAAAAGAAGCGCAAGAGATTGATTATTTCTCTTTAAAAATATATTTTAAGATTGTTTCTGAGACAATTTGTTCGATTGATATTCTCCGCGTAGTAAAGCCTTGTTTTCGAAAAATTGAAAAACTTCGAAAAACACGCCTTTCACCAGACCCACACCCATTTCGTCCCCCTTGGACCACATTCTCTTCTCCCCCAGGGCTTCCCCTGCTTCTCCGCTTCTCCCATGAATCCCTACTAATGACCATACATTCTTTATTTGTCGTGTTGTGTGTTGGTCGGGAACCGGACATAGCGTCCAGATCCATAACGTCCACGGAGGTCTTGCATTTCTGTGACATCGACGACATTCGTTCTAAAAAGAAAACACAGCTTTTTTCTTTATTCGAGTTCTATTCGATAAGTTTTTGAAATTATTTAGGTGATATATTTTTCAATGCTGTTTTAATATAAGTATCCGTTTAAATGTAGAAGTTATTTTGTTTGAAGAATCTGTGTAAATTACTGCATTTTATAATGGGAAAAAATTTGAGACTTGAAGCATCTAGGCCAAAGAGTTTGACACTTTCTGCACACAGAAAAAAGAATAGAGGACAGAACTTGAGAGCATGGCGTGAAAGGTGAGCAAAATCATTTATTTTATTTTATTTACAGTGGCGGATACAGCCGGCGGGCAACCGGGCATTTGCCCGGTGGGCCGGTCATGCTTCGGGCCGACAGTATATTTACAAATAATGGATGAGGAATTTCTCGCCAATTTGCTATGTTCATTTGCTCGCCCATGCCCATGTTACGGTTCTACGTTATGATAATTTGCTCGGTAAAATGTTCTTAATATTGGAATAGAAAAAGAACAAAATCGAATTTTCAAAAAATCGCTTCAAGGTGCACACCTTCATGATACAAACTAATTTTGTACCGAATTTCATGAAAATCGGCCGAACAGTTTAGGCGCTGTGCGCGTCACAGAGATCCGGACAGATATCCCGACAGAGATCCAGATATCGAGACAAACTTTCAGCTTTATTATTAGTAACTAGTGGCACCCGCACGGCTTCGCCCGTAATAGAAAAATTAAAGGTCTTTTGGTTCGCTTGTATATTTACAAATAATGTATGGTGAATTTTCTCGCCAATTGGCTTGTACCGACGTTACAGTTCCACGTTATGATAATTTCGTATCTCGCCAATTGGCTTGTGCCCATGTTACGGTTCCACATTATGATAATTTCGTAATTTATGATAGTTTTTTTTCTTAAAATTGGAATAAAAAAAGAACCACATCGAATTTTCGAAAAATCGCTTCGAGGTGCACACCCCCATGCTACATACTAACTTCGTGCCAAATTTCATGAAAATCGGCCGAACGGTTTAGACGCTATGCGCGTCACAGACATCCTACAGACATCCTACAGATATCCTACAGACATCCAGACATCCTCCGGACAGAGAGACATTCAGCTTTATTATTAGTAAAGAAGATAGAGATTAACGCTGGGCAAGCAAGTTAATTGTTATCGCAAAAACTTTAAAGGCAATGAAAAAGTTCCAACTGTTCAAGTGATAGTAAAATTTCCTTTTGTTTAAAAACCAAGTTAAAGTAAACAATTTTTACTTACTCGTATTCTTTATCCATATTCTTAACTGATATTTTTTTTATAAAGTACAAGAAGTATGCGTTGTAGTTAGAGATGTAAAATTTCCGGAAATTTTGAAGTGATGGAAAAAAAAACCTTTTTTTTTCCGGAAAAAATGGAAAAATTGATTTGTTTATGAATAAAAATTGGGTTTCTTAATAGATCAGTGTTTCTTGGAATATATAAAGGGTTGAGCATTAAAAAATATGTGCAATCCACACATTTTCTTTTTCTGCTTGACAGAAATACACGTAAAGGTAAGTTTAATTAGAAAAAAAAAACTTTTTGTTTTATAACTAAGAGCTTTCTTGGTCAAACACCAGAAATAAGTCAAGTCGTTGTTCAACCAATAATATTGGGTAAGGTGTGAACAATCTGATTGCGCAATATAAATCATTATCTTCAATTTTTAAGTTATAAATGTACAATAATGTACCCACCACTAATAAAATCATTGGATTATACCGCTAAATCAACCGCTTTTTAATATCACATCTGTAAGAACAGAATCATTGCAATATCAAAACATGTTAAAACCATCCTTTAATAAAACCACGGTCGCCGTTTTATTAAATCATTTTTGAACAGCTTATTTAAAAGAATGATAAAGAAGCACAAAGAAGTTAAGGAATCGATGTCAGAAGACAGGAAGAAGGAAAAGAAGAAGGAAACCACGGTGCCAAATTTCCCCTCTTCAATAGATGTCAGAAAAGCGCTTGATATTTTACGATGCACTTCAGAGTAAAGAGGAAAAGATAATATCGAAAGTTACACAACATTTTGTTCACTTTTAAACGATTTTGAATCTTTACACTCCAATTCTTTTAAAATACTGGAGCACTGCTGTTTGATTCAGACCCTTATGCATGTCACATATATCATGTTTATTTGAAACACTTAAAACAACTAGTATGTTGTGACCATCACGAAACTTTCTTCTATATTTTTCTTTTTTTTCTGATCCCAACCCATGCTTGACAATATGCAATATTCCCAACAAAATCAAAATTACACATGCAAAAACTAGACGACTTGACATTTTATTGTTTTTATTTATTTTGGTAAGTGCATTAATTCATTTAAAAAATTGTTTTTGGCAACAGGGGAAAAAGAAACGATATTTTTATTATTTTGATATGATGTATTTATTTTAATGAGCTTATGAATTTTAATTATAATTTTTTTGTTTTGAAAGCTGTTAAAGATTTTTTTATTGGAGAAAAGTGTATTAGCTGCTTTGTTTAAAAATTGTTGCTTTTTTTTTTACGCATCTATTTTTTTAGATGAGTGAGGAATATTTTATTCCTAGAAATCAGCTTAAAGTATTTTAAAAATATGTTTGAAAAAATTCGCGATTTTAGCTATTTTTTAACATATTGATCAGGTACTAGAAAGTAGTATGGGTATACGGGAAAGTAGGCTCGTCTAGTTCTAGACAGAACTTCTTGTTAAACATTTTATTCATGCAATGCTATGCAGTTTTTCTTTTGAATTAAAATAAAATTACCTTCAGAAGGGCCCGATGGGACTAACGCTGCTTTGCAGACTGTACTTCGTTTTCTTCAGACGACGTTAACTTTCTCTTTTTAGAGCAATCCTTTTCGTCATTTTAATTTTTTTCTTTGAGTTGAAAAAAGCTTGTTATCGGTCTTGTTCGTTTCATTATGCAACAACTTTCACTTAGAATGTACTACTTTAAACAGACTGTACGTTTCCAAAAGAATACGCAGTAAATACTGGCTGAAGAATCAATGTGATTGTAATGGATACTCTGGTTAGCAAAGGTAGTTTTGACTATGACCTATGACACACACGAGACCAGATCAACAAAAACCTCTATCGTCTCGAATTCCGGTTATGCTATCATTTTCGGATTCGAAGCCCAATGATCTTCAAAGCAGCAAACAAAAACATTTTCTTCAACTCAGAAACAGAGGAATTGTCTTCAAGAGCTGAGGAGGCAATAAATGCGTTCCACGAATAGGCTTTCCAGGAAGATTAACCAAAGGACAGTCGTTTCGCGGACTTTCTTGGAAGAAGAGTTACGGGGTAAAATTCACAGGTTTGGCATGTTAAGATGAACATTAAAGTTCATGGTTAAAGGTCATTCAAGTTAAAAGCCATTTCGCTCTGTTATCAGGATTAGTACTGTTCTTTGGTTGCTCTCTTTCTTAAAATTGTGATTCCTTAGAAAACCGAAATAATAGGAGTGAAAAGAAAGTATAAGTTTTTTTTCAAGTGATGAAAAAAGGAAAATCGTAGACTACTGGCCAAGTTAGATTTGCTGCAATTGCTAACCTCAAGAGGATAAATAATGAATCCAAAAAAAAAAAAAAAATCAGGGACCAAAAAGCAATAAAAGACTTTTCTTGAAAAAGATATGCTTAAAGTTTCTTTTACTGTCAAAATGATTCCTTAAACTTGCAATAAAGCACTTAATAATGTAATAATAGAATGAATACCTAACAAAACTAATAAAGAGGAATTTTAATCAAGAGCCCATATTGTCTTTAGTATCGATTTCAAATTTTCACCATCATATTTCAAATTTCTCTAAAAAGTTTCTTAAAGCCTCCGTAATTCAAAACCTCTTTATCTCGATTTTTTAAATGTGAAATTCGAAATATACAGATTCGACTGTATGCAATATTCCCACTGCGCGGCTCATAAAATTAAACATATTTAACAATTTGCAGAATCTATGACAAAGAAAGGCTGCCTATACGTGGATTTAACAAACAATCTCATTTCTAAAGCAAAGTGTCAAATTTCACTCAATTATCAAAAAATTGTCGCAGCAGAGGGAGGCGTCTTTATACTTGAGGGTCACTCATGGAGCAGATTTTCAATGGCATTGGGGGGGGGGGGGGGGAAGCGAAGTGAATTTTTGACCTTTGTTACACAGAAAAAAGTCGTGATTTTTTTTTCTTTTTCTTCTTTTTTTCTTTCTCTTCCCTCTTCTTTTTCTCTTTTTTTTTGGAGACTAACGTTTCGGGGGGGGGGGGGGTTCCCCAAACCGCCCCTTAGTTACGCCCCTGTTTATCGTTCAACCAACTCATAACCCCCAGTACGATAGGATTTGGTCCGTAGACACTCCAAGCACCTCTTAGAAAATGCTAAACATCGCCAAAATCCGAAGTCAAGCTTTGTCTGTGATGGAATCAGCACATCTGGTTTTTTGAGGATGAGGACCATAAAATGAATCAAAAAGTAGACCAGAAGGAAATTTCAGAAGCTGTTGTACTTCTGTGCACCTAAAAACACTTCAGCACAGCAATGTAGTCTGGACATTTCAATTTGACTCCACACCAGTTCATACGGTGCAAGTGGTGCAAGGCTCATTGTTTTTGACATGATATCATCTTTCTAGTGGACGCTCTACTCGCTAGACCTCAATCCCATTTATTACACTGTATGGCCTGTTTTAGAGTCAAAGGTCTACCCGAATTTACACATAAGTTTGGACTCTCTAAACCAATTGCTTTATAGGGAATAGAATTGCTTAAAGAACTTGCGTCCCTTGAATGGAAATTTCAATAAGCAGTTGCACCTATGTATTATTTCAAAAGGCGGCTAGTTGGAAACCAATCAATTTATTGATTGCTGAAGTTCTTATTATTTTTTGTGTTTTGTTAATTTCTTTATTTATAATAAAGTTACAAAGAAAATTGCTTGCCTTTTTTTTTTTTTTTTGCCGCATTCTGTACATTTGGTTCGCACAGTCAGCAGAAACATAGTTCTGTGATTAAAGTATGTAGTTTTATGAAGTAGGAAAATAAATTTTTCACTAGGGATATTGGTTCAATTTTTTTTTTTTTTGAAAAAAAGTATTAAATGTTTTTTGATCTGTAAGCAAATTATATTATCATGCAACAACTTGCATTATCAAAGTTAGACATTATTTTAACATATAAAAAGGGGGAGGCAATTGTATCAGAATTTAAGTATGAGAAATTTCTAACCACTTTTTGCTGGCAATCAAAACTTCCTGAAAAGTAAAAAAAAGAAAAATAAATAAATAAATAAAATCTTTTTTTTTTTTTTTTTTTTTCAATTTTTCCGGAGTGGAAATTAAACCCTTCAAAAAAAAAAAAAAAAAACGTTTTTTTTTTTCGTTTTTTTCTGAAATTTTCCGGTTTTTTCCCGACTGTTTTCATCTCTAGTTGTAGTATACCAAGGTTCATTTTAAGTAGTCATTTGGGGAAACCATATGGTTTAACTTTACACCACTTCATACAGTAAACCCTGTGAAGTTGACCACCTTTGTAAGCTGACCACCTGTCTAAGTTAACCACTTTTTTCAGGCCCGGAATTAGCCCTTATCATACAAATCAACCTCTGTAAGTTGACCACCTGTTAAAGTTGACCCCTAAAGTACTGCACCGCGAGTGGTCTACTTACACAGGTTTCACTGTATTTATTAGTGTATTTCGACTTCAGAAGATACTGTAGAAGTGCCCAATGCTGCACTCTGCTGGCAAGGGTATGTACTAAATGCTGATTTGAAGTTGTTGAAATCTCGTCCAACGAGGAAGTTCTGGTCCTACTTCTATGTATCTAAACTTTGTCCTTGATAATCTATCAGCTAGATCGAAAAGTAGCGTCATTTCTGCGATAAAGCTGGGTGAAGTGTCATTTTCTTCAATTTTTTGCGTAGATTACGAATATGCAAAGGCGGAAATCGAAATCGGCAGCTTTTGTACAGTAATTGCCAAAAAAAAAAAAAAAAAAAGCATCAAAATCATCAATTTTTGAAGTTTCGGCTTTTTGTCAATTGGAATAACATTTACCGAAAAAAAATCCAAATGAAAGTTCGTCAGTCTTTCATTATATACTGGGGGCTCCGCCCTCTGCTCGATTCGCTCGCCTGACTTGTTGTATTTAATAAATGTAACAAGTTAGTCAGCAATTACTGGGGGCTCCGTACTATGCTCGATTCGCTCGCTAACCCCCCCGTTTGCCACCTTAGGTGACTCAATGCCGCCTGCAGCGGGTGGTTAATTTCTAGAGAAAAAAAAACTGACTTGTTGCATTTAGTTTAAAAAAAATAAGGGAAACCTCTTTTTAAAAAAATTATTTAAAAAAGCGTGCTATATGAGTTTTGAACTATACTTGGAGCAAACCTAAGCTGGTAGCGTTGTAAAGGCTACGCTGATCTTAATCTCAACATTATGACACTGCCAGGTTAAGTTTGCCTAAATTGTATACTTATGTTGAGTTTTAAAAAGATGCAATATTTAAGTTAAGAGTATTTAAGATTCTCTTACTTTAGTTGGCTCAAAAATCGTTTTCGTCGTCATTCCCAATCTCCTCACAATATCCAGTATTTATAAAGTCGTGACTATCTGCATCAAGTTCTTGTTTCTCACATAAGCAGTTGCAGATGTCAGTTCATGGCAGGTTGATATCCGAGCATGGACATACTACTTGGTGGCAAACTTTGCATTTGTTGCACGATATCATTTCAATGACTTCCTCGGGTGAGGGTCGAATCCCAAGCCAAGTAATAACAATTTTATCGTTTTCAGCTTTCCAACCATGTTCGTATGGCGTTGGAACAAATTAGTATTGAACAAGAGATTTTCTCCGTATTGCTGCCTGGCATTGAGTAAATTTACAAGGAGGCAAGAGCTCAGGCAGAACATGGCCTTTTAGAGTAGTACCAATCATATCTCAGCTTGTTCACGTCTCCAGTTTTTGAACCGCCGTACATTTCACATACAAAGCGTACTAGGCTTGCATTCAAGCGTTCACTAACGGTCCATTCTTCACCAAGGTTTTTAAAGGTTTCAATATAAAATGATGCAGTGACCATTATTTTGAATGATCCCTTTTTAATCTTACTACTATTATTTATGCGAAAGTTTGTCTGTATGGATGGATGTTTGTTACTCTTTCACCCAAAAACTACTGAATGGATTTTGATGAAAGTTAACAATAATATAGCTTATGCACATAGGGTAATTTTCATCCCGTTATGGGGGCAAAACCCCTTCAGGGGGCGATAAAACACAATTTTCGTATAAATTCTTTAATATGGGGATGAAAAATACTTGCACATATTAACATTATATGTCCATCGAAAGCTCTGATTTTTCTGCTGAAAATGGCACCTGCTCGAAATTTCTAAGTAGAATAAAAGAAGAGTTATGAGTTTTTTAGTTTCATGTTCGAAGGCTTTCCTTAACTCAATACAGTATTTAGTGTATCATCTCAACTCCCTGTCGATAGCGACAATTGTTGTATTGTTGACTATTTTTGATTTTCGTCTGACTGTTCAAGGCTTTTCTCAAGCTAAAACTTAAAGTAAGATTTTTGCACAAGATTGGCAAATAATACATGGATTTGGCAGATTATTTTCAAGTTGATCGCAACTTTGAGGCAATTGATAGGGTGTTTTAAAAATTTATTTGTGTTGACTGGGTATTAGATCGACCAGCAGGAATCTCGCCAAACTGTTTTTGCGAAAACATTTCAATAGCTAAGGCATTTGGCAATTTTTTCCAACTGTCGCTGTTTGCTGTTTTTGAAGCTAAAGACAACGCGAATACTGTTTCTCGGTTTTCATCATGCAACCATGCAAAAGTAATTTCTTTCATATTTCTTTCTTTAAATCATTTATTAACATGTAAAATAATCCGCCAACTAAATTAAGCAAATCCATAAACAGCACAAATTTGAGCACAATTTCAAACAATTTTCAAATTTTACTACTGATTTTGGAAACATTTCGGGAAACATCATTTTATGGTCACTAGAAGTATCTCTGTTAAGCCTTGCAAATAATTTATATAAAGTTATGTTTTGAGCCGCTTGTTTTTCTATAAAACGCCGAAATGCTGTCTCAAATTATGAAGCTGTGAAATCCAAGTATAACTTCAATCAGATCAACAATGGAGCATCCATCTGGAAGCTTAGCTGTTTCTGACATTCTGAAGAAAGATCATCCGGTCTTTAGGTTGCTTTCCATTTCGAACATAAACTTTGCAGTTCAGTTTATTAATGAACGCCATCAGAATGAGAAGGACATCCGTGTCATCCGAATGAACAACTATACTGCAAGGATGCTGCCCCAGTAGCGTAACTAGGGGTTGGCAGGAGTGGCTCTCGCCAAGGGCGCAGCAGCCAAAGCGGCATTTCGACTGATTAAAAAAAATTTTTTTTTCGCAGTTTTTTTTTTTTTTTACTTCCTTTTACAAAAAAAAAAAAAAAAGTATTGTATTCGCGGAAAAATTTTCACTAAAAAATCGACCTTAATTTCCATTTGCTCACCCCCGAATGAATGGTGGGGGGGGGGGGGCGCAATTTCTTTAGTTTGCCAGGGGCGCTAGGCCCTATAGTTACGCTACTGTGCTGCTGTAACAAACATGTGAAGCATGTATTGCTATTCTTGAGTCAGCCTCATCGAGGTCGCATGCTAATTCCACGCATTCAGTAGTTCCATTTGATGTTATTTTCCAGCATTTCTTATCACTAGCAAAGAATTATTTTTTCCCTGTAATTAACACTGATATGCAGGTGCTTTTCACAAATCCAACCGGAACTGAATAAAGTTAGTTTTATTGCAGCTCACTGTAGGAAATTGTTGCCAAGATCTAACTTTGAAGCCTCTTTTGATATTTACATACAATGCTGGGATCAGGGGCGTGCACAAAAGTTTTGGGGCCCGTCACAAATGACCTTTCCGGGCCCCCCACCCTATTGTTTACCCCTATTTTTCACATCTAGTTTTAAAAATTTTGGGCCCCCTTCAGGCTCGGGCCCGGGCCAATAGGTGTCCCTTCTCCCCTCCCTGTACAAGCCCCTGGCTGAGATCACATCATCTTGACGATGTGCTCGCTCAAAATGTTTAATTGAATTAGTTCTATACTTATCAAAAACTATATCAACTCTATTTCCAGGACTATGAATTATCTTTTGGAAGATGATTTCTCCAAAAAAAAAAAAAAAAGGAATGTCAGACCGTTAGGAATTTTAACTTTTCGGAGCAAGGACATTCAATTAAAAATGAACCATGTATTTTGTGGATACTCGAGTTCAACGAGTGCATTCTTTTCTACAACATGCCACAATTGACTCTTGACCGTCTTCCTTCGTAACAAGGAGTATGTCCATGCTCGGATGTCTATCTGCCATGTACTGACATCTGCTACTGTTTATGTACCAAACAAGAACTTGATGCAGATAGTCACGACTTTATAAATACTGGACATTGTGAGGAGATTGGGAATGACGACGACAAAATTTTTTAAGCCATTTAAAGTAAGGGAATCTTAAATACTCTTAACTTTAACATTGCATCTTTTTAAAACTCAACTTAAGTGTAGTTCAGGCAAACCTAAGCTGGCAGTGTCATAATGTTGAGATTAGGATCAGCGCAGCTTTTACAACAATACCAGGTTAGGTTTTCTCCAAGTTTAGTTAAAAACTCATATCGCATGCTTTTTTGAATACCCACTGCAGGCGGCATTGAGCCACGTAGGTGACGAACGAGGGTTAGCGAGCGAATCGAGCAGAGGGCGGAGCCACCAGTATGTAATTAATTGCTGACTAACTTGTTACATTTATTAAATGCAACAAGTCATTTTTTTTTTCGCTAGAAATTGCCACCTGCTGCAGGCGGCATTGAGCCACCGCCGATGGCGGCGAACGGAGGGTTAGCGAGCGAATCGAGCAGAGAGCGGAGCCCCCAGTATATAATGAAAGACTGACGTACTTTCTTTTGGATTTTTTTTCCAGTAAAAGTCACTACAATTGACAAAAGTCCAAAACTTCAAAAATTGATGATTTTGATGAATTTTTTGGCAATTACTGTACAAAAGCTACCGATTTCGATTTCCGCCTTAGCATATTCGTAATATACGCAAAGAAACTGAAGAAAATGACACCTCATCCAGCTTTATCGCAGAAATGGCGCTATTTGTCGAAATTTTGGGTGCTAGCTGATAGACTATGAGTAAAGTAGTAAAACTCCAACGGAATGGTTTGTTCAAGTTGAAAACATATTATCATAAAATATGTTACCGAAATGTCAAAACTGTCACAAACATGGGCGCTAGACTGTATCAACAGAACTGCCATTCAATTCAAATGGTTACCAGTTAATGTAGAACAAATCACTAAGTTAATCGTTGCGAGTAAGGGGAAAAAATACAAATCGTCAGAAGTTTGTGAACTGAATTCGGACAGTCCACGTGTTTTACGTTGTGAGTTCCGGTGTGAGAAATGGCTTTGTTTAAGTGCAAAATGCTATCGTTGAATCCAGTGTGTTACAATCAAGATAACTGCTGTCATCTGAAAGGTAAGAAATGCACAATTTTAATTTATTTGAAAAAAAAAAGATGATTTTTTTAAATTGAATAATATTTCATTGATTGTCTTAAAAAAAAAAACTTCTCCCCCTTCTTCAAAACTTCTGCAACAGACAAATCAAACTTGATTTTTAAGTACAGTATAACTTCGATTTAACGATTGTCAAGGGACTGAGAAAAGTTATTCTTAAAGTCAAGGATATGGTTAAATTAAGGAGCATACACATTCAGTGCAGTCAAATTCGGACCAGTGAAATGTATCATTATATTAAGGAAATCGTTAAATCGGGTATCGTTAAATCAAAGTTATGCTGTACAGTAGAACCTCGGTTGTCCGGATCTCCTGTTTATCTAAATCAAATTTGTGGAGCAAAAAAAAAAAAAAAAAAAAAAAAAAAAAAAAAAAAAAAAAAAAAAAGATTGTATATTCAAATTAATAATTCTAAATTATTATAGCAAGAACGGAACTATTAATGCACCAAATATTCGCTCTTTATTTTGACTAAATGTACAAATCCTGCATGAATTAAAGTCATCTAATAAACATCATGGCGCATTTACAGTCCGACATCACTGCAGCTGAAAGTAAGATGTTTGCAAGTAACAATCCTATGTCATTTTGTAACAGAGCATCGTTTTTTGTTGTAATAAAAGATAAGTCTGCTTTATGGTTATGTCTCTAAAAATTAAGCTGTTAGATCATTTGTTAGTTTCTTAGGTGTACGTATCCTCATATATATAATAGCCGATGATCGAGCAACCCGCGTTTTTCAACAATGAAACTCGCGCCACGGCATGATAATTTGATTATTTCTTATTGGTAATGTTCGACATGCAGGGAAAGGCTTTATTTTGACAAGGCCAGGGTTCGCCGATATATATATCAGTCGATATATATCATGATATCTATCACGATATATATCCGATATTTACTTTAAAAATATCCTGATATTTTGATATTTTCGATAGTTATGTTTTTAAGTACCGTACTTTCAATTTCAAAAGTATATTAATCATAGTAATATTGTTCATTTATTATTAAGAATAACCAAAATGTTATGTACTATATTTTTATGATGTGTTAATACATCATTAATATAACAAAGTAATATAATATTCCTTTTTTACTTGTATTTTATCTTCATAAAATTATTAGTAAGGCAACAATTTGAAATCATATTAAAAATGCGTAGTCAAATATTAAACATTGCTCAGAAAAAAGAAAATGTCTAATGACTGCAAGGACTAATGCATATTTTTTTATTTCTGAGTCATTTAACTGTAAAAGTAGCTAACAGAAGAAAAATGAGTTTCATTTTTCTTCTGTTAGCCAATTTTAATGGAGTTAATTTGACTTACTAAAACAGTCAAATTAACTCCATTAAAATTGATAGAAATGTAAATTGAAATATTAGATATAAATAATGAAAGAAACCATAATTAAAAGTCTACATAATTGTAGTTATAATATAAGAAAATAAAGAGTGATTTGAAGATGCATTTTCTATTTTGAAGACTTTAGTTTGTTCTAGTTGAAAATATCAGATATATATCAAAATATCGAATGTTTTCGATATTTTTTCGAACCCTGGACAAAGCTGAACTCGATCCGGTAACTTAACTGTTTTACTGGTAAGACTGTTTCATTTCAGGGGAATGAAGAATAAAAAAAAATCGTTAACAATGAACGCTACTCACTGGAGTTTAGGGTTAATCCACTGGAGTTAGGGTTACAATTTCAACAATCAAAATATCTCCAAACAGGCAATAGCTTCGTTCAACTGTAGAAGCAATTTGCACCCGTCATACCTCGACGGGCGATTTTCTAGTACAAATATAATGAACATTTACACATTCAAATTGATTCACTTACAAAGCGAACATGAATACGTCACGTTAAGTGAAATGTTTCATCGGTCACCGACAACAAGAAGCACGTGTCAAAAAACGAGTAAAGGAAACGAGGGAGGTTTGACCCATGATGATTTTTTTCCATTCAAAGGATATTTAGGGAAAATTTTAGTCATATTATTGGTTGCAGGTCGAAGTAATTTCAGAATTATCAGTGGCAGTGGTTTTCAAGAAATTCAGTGTTAAATGATACTGCACCTTTCAAGTAAAGGAAGGTTTTAGAATTGTTAAAGTTTAACCTTAGGTTTTGAAAAAAAATGAATTTTAAAAGCATACATGTTTTAGTCACTTTTCTAGCTGTATATTGATATGCAGTAGTTGTATATACAGTGAAACCTGTGCATAACAATCCAACAATAAACCTGTCTATAACGATAACCTGTATACAACAATATTTTTTTAGGTCCCAACAGTATCGTTGTAGACAGGTTTAACTATATATCTTTTATCTAAGTTGCTAAAAATTTAAGGTAAACAAAAGAAAACTACCTAGGGAGACTTGACTCAAAGACCAATTTGATGTTTTTTCAATGAATTCTTCATAAATAGTACCAAAAATATTGGGATTTAGGCCTAATGATTTGATGTTATTTAAATCATAACTCTAATATTGTAAATATGAAAGCCTGATTTTTTTTTTATTTAGCTTAATGAATAACTAAAATATGTAAATTTTGGTTTAATAAATTTTGTTTTTATTTGGCAAAACACTAAAATACTAATAATAAGCTTTAAAGCCCAATGATTTGTTACTCAATAAAATTGTTTAGGTCTGACCTGATCAAGTTTTGAATTCGACTGCTTTTCTGCTGATGTAAAGCAAGATTACTTTAATAAAAAAATGTATAACACTTCTCCTAAAGAGTAAACATTTTGTACATTCACATCAAGTATCACTTACTAAATCGAAAAACACCATCAAACCTGCGTTTTTGACATTAATATCAATGAGTCCTCTTACATTCATAAAGAGGGATAAAGAGGGTCATGTCTCCGTAAGTGTTGAGTCAAATCTTCCTAGATCTAGGGACACTTGATCCATATGCAGATTTGAGGAATATAATTTTCATGTACTATTTCTACTTAGACTTATGCTATCATTTTTAACCATAACAATGCAAAGTAACAAGCTATTTTTGTGTATTTTGTATTTTGTTTAACTATTCTACGGAAAAAAAAATGGGTCAAGTCTTCCTAATTTCCCCATGGGTACAACCACGTTTATCCGAATTCTGGGACCAAAGGCAATACGGATGAATGAAAATCCTGATAAATATGGGTAATAAGTAAAACATTCGTAAATAAGCAGACTTATTTTTATTCAGCGAAAAACGGTGCTATGTAACAAAATTACGTATGATTGTTACTCTCAAGCGAATAAAAAATTTGTTTTTAATCTAAAAATTTGATTTCAATAAATGAGATTCCACTGAACTGGAAAAAATTCAGACTAAGCAAAATATTACGTACTTTTATTTGTTTATGCAAATATGTATGATGTTTACTTCTTGGCTTTTGTAGCTTTTAAACAAATATATTGTTTAGTAAGGGATTAGGAACTTTTTTTTAAATTAAGAAATTCAAATGAAGTGTCACAAGTTGTCGTCTCTTATACAGTATACAGCAATAGATCAAGCGTGATTTTTTTTTTTTTTTTTTGCATTAAGGTACCCGCATTTTAAAGCTTAATAGCTTAATTTTAAATTTTTACTGCTAGACAAAAGCGCCTCTGAAACGAGAACTTCAGAATCATTCTAATGCAGTAATACATATTTTTCACTGTAGGCATGCTAAAAAAATGTATGCTGTTGTTCATTAGTGCACTTATAAAAATACCCCCCCCCCCCATAATAACGCTAATGTACCATAACCACAACTTGCTCCATACTGTTTGACCACGGATTCTAAGTAATTTGGCAATCGGCCAAGTTAAGAAGATTCCATCTGAATAAATCTAGCAGGGAGAAGGAAAAAAGCGATGGGATTTGATGCATGCGTTTTATAATATCACGAGCGCCTAATTAATTTATTGCATTCTCTTAACTGGAAAAGACTGGAAACAAACATACAGTTTCTATGGAAACAACAAAAATAAAATAAAATGTATCCATTTCGTCAGGAAATGTAGAATTAAAAGGGTAAGCTCAAAATTATATTGTAAACAATATATCAATTTATTTTTGTAGTAAGAATATAAATCGAATGTAGTTTAGATTAAAAAAAAGGTTGTCTTGAACGAATTTTCATTTGTGCAAAAGTGCGTCTAAATAATTAAGAGGCAAAAGCGTACATCTGTAACGAACAAACTATCACCTCTGTAAACTAATAGATGCGTCCATTTCTGCATATAAACCCAGGGTTCGTACGCCCTTGAAAAACCTTGAAAAGTGCTTGAAAAAAAAAGTTCATTTTCAAGTGTTTGAAAACTTTGAAAAAGTTTTAAAACCTTGAAAAAGTTTCTTAGTGCTTAAATTCTTTCAAAAATTATCGGATTGTGCGTAAAATTTTTAAAAAGGTATTTCACCAATGAAATTTTTTGAACATGTGTTCGATTTGCACATCGCGAAAAATTGCTTCCGTGTTTGGGAATTGAATCCTTTTTCATCTTGTAAATATGTTGAAGTTTTTTTACAATCGGAAGTTATTTTGACATTGTGGTACCTTAGATTAGTTCGTTTTTTTTGTTCAATTTCAATATTTGACACAGGAATTATTTTGGACAACACTGAGCTTGCTCGGATTTCGCGGAAAATTGCTTCTCGTGTTTGAAATTTCAATCTTTTTGCATCCTGCAGATATTTAAATATTTTGGCTAATCAGATGTTATTTTCATATATGCTACCTTAGATTGGCATATGTTATGTTTAATTTTAGTAAAAAATAAATACTTGCTAACATTGAACTTAATTCGTGAAAATTAGCTTTCCTTCGGTAGTGTTATGCTTTCACCACCCTACCTCCGATTTCCCCCCTTTACCTCCAATGTTCAACTTTTGTTGGGTTGTGGGCACTTGGAACAGCTTACCGGAAGAGACTGATCAGCAAAGGGCTTGGGTCATTGATCCTCATTGGGGTCTAATAAACTGACTTGGACCAGCCTAGCTAGGCCCCAAAACATCCTCTCTGGCTATTTTATTGAACTTAAGTATTGTGGTTTTTTCCCATAAAAGTTAAAAGCATTCATGAAAGGTTTATATTATTTATTTTTTAATATTCGCTTGCAGATTCTATAAAATATACTTCTGTGAATGTGGAGATTTCAAAATTAAACCTCATACTCATAGGATCTGCTCCTCTCTATGACCGAGCTTTTCAGACATTTGCTGAAAAACTTTCGACACAGCTGATCTTTTATCTAAGTGTCTCTTGTTGTAGAAAAGGCAATTTTGTTTTCCTTTACTTTTTTATATTATTCCCTATTATTTATAAGTTTGAATTTAAATAAAATACAAATTTATGATATTGCCTTGACAAAAAAAAATTTTTTTTTTTGCCTTGAAAGGTACTTGAAAGGTGTTTGAATTTTTTTCTCCCTGATGAGTATAAACCCTGAAACCGGATATTAGCTTTTCAATATAATCGGTGGTCAGACAGTACATGTGTACGAGTGGGAAATTTTCACGCTTATGTTTCTATTCTTGGAGTTTTAAACTTTGGCTTTTAATTGTGATATATTCGAATATAAGGAGCCATTGTGTATCATAAATATGAAGTACCAACTTCCCCCCCCCCCCCGAAAAAAGGATCATTTGTACGTTTTGCTGGCGTGGCTGTTCGATCATGTCCCCAACACGTACAAAAAATTATTTTTTAAATACAAAAAAACTTTTCAGAAAGTTAATACTTATTGTGATACATCGTAGTTCCTTATTATCTAATACAGCGGTCGGTACCCTAGATTGACTGAAGATCTACTTTCCGAGTTAGGTGAATACAAAGATTGACTGGAGGTGGTGGGGGTGATGCTCACACTATAGACTGAAAAAGTTGAAAACTTCAAATTGTAGACAAACTCTTAGACAACAGACTTTGGTATTTATTAAATATTTGCTTTTATTCTTGTTAAAATTATGCTATGTGAACATTGTTAACTCACATCCAAGTAATATTTTGAGACACAAAAACATATACTGCTTGTTTCAAAATTGATTTTAAAAAAAGTGACCATAAAATTTCCCCACACACCGTGAAAGTTTGGAAAAGTTTCAAATAATTTTTGATTTCGACGTTAAAACTAATTCGCAACTCCAATTAACTATAGGGGGCGCTGCAGCCACTGTGTAATCGCGGATGAAAAAAGTAAAACAAACAGATGCCGTAACTTATAACTTGCTTTGAAGCTTAATGAATAACAGTAATGTTTCATCGTGTTTGTGGGAAACTTTCTTTTCCATCCCTCTGAAATTACATTACACCACAAACTCTCTGAAGCCTGTAATTTTCTCAAAAGAAAAAACGTGGAACGGAATATTTTACCTTTTTCTTTAGTATTGTTAATCCTCGCAAGGTAGCGTATTCGCGCTCTGGAGTTGCGAATTTTGTTTAAACAGCACAAAAACTTCCATTAATTTTTCTTTTTGTACAATTTCAAACAATCGTTAAATTTTACTACTTATTTTGGAAACATTTCGGATGAAACTGTTTAGCGCCATTTTATGGTGACCGAAAATATCTCAGCATCTGGCGACAATATCTCTGTAACGAAAATTAATAACATATCGTTTTACAAAGCAAGCAAAAGAGGCGGAGCATTATCGAAGGTATCCCAAAATGACTGCCGCAAATTTGGTAAAATCGCATCAGGAGCCCTCAATGATTGAAATTTTCCCAAATAACTAAAGCAAGTACTGTCTGACCACGGATTTCATGGAAAGAAAACATCCGTTTTACAGCCGGAAATGGACAATATTATTTTTTTGCCGATGTCAGCTTTTGCAGAAGTAGAGTCTCATTCAAATGAGCAGAATACGCGCATCAAATTTTTACATTTCCCCCTTATTCACATAGATTCGTCTTATCTGGACATTTGAAAATTACATGCAATCCGTGGTTGGACAGTATAAGGAAATTACGGGCGCGGCTACATTTTAAACACTTCGTAGTTCAATAGCCATGCAGAGAAGGTTTTAGACTCCATGTTAAAAAAAAGAAAGAAAATTAATTTGAATTCTGAAATTTTGATTTCAAATTATGTTTTTCGCAATCACGAACTGCGGCAGGATCCTACTCATTGGCGTTATTGTTTCTAGAAACAGCTCCCGTCCCCTCCAAGCCTGCCCTTCCCTCTTGGGCGGTTACGTGTGCATAGTTATGTTGTGTGTGTGTAGGCTTGTGCGTGTGCGTAGACCTGTGTGTATGCACGTAAGCGTGTGTGAGTGTATATGTGTGAAGTCGTGTGAGCGTGCGTGTGTTGTAGGACATGGACGCCTTCGACCAGTAAAAGGCGGATAGCTCAGGACCGGAGGAGCCGCGCCTGCAGAGGACGGTGGACTGTGTGGCTGCAGAGGCCCCTGGTCCAAGCTGAAAAAGGAACCGGACATCAAAGACGGTCAAGTGAGGTACAATAAGCAATCGTGATTGCTCAAAAAAGTATTAACAGATAAATATTTTTACATATGTGAAGATTAATTTCATATTTTGGAAATTCTTCAAATTTGTGTATGTTTAAATGTCGTGCTTTCGTTTCTAAATGAGTACTATTTTGCTCTTTATACTTATTGCTATTTTAGTTTTATGAGTAAGGAAGAAGCTCGATTTTCGATAACGTCAAAAAGGTGTGTTTCAATTTTTTCACTTAAAGCAGAAAACAAATGCAAGTAACGATTATTTCTCATAATTATTACTGACCCAGGCAACGCCGGGTATTTTTTGCTACTACTGTCCTAAAAACAGTGACAACCCCTTTATATGCCTTCTTTCTGCACAAGTAAAAAGCAAGAAAAGAGGTTTAAACAGTTTACTTCAATCACTGATCACTGGATCCAAAGGGTCGTTTCCGAATTTTTAAAAGTATTTTTTTTCTGAAAGAGCATGCTTAAAAACATAGGACTTAACTATTTTTTAAATAATTTGTCAAAGTTAAATATTTTTTTAACGATTATTTTTAACGTTGCAATTTCATTGTTTACGCTTCTGCCGATGATATCACAAATGATTAAATACCATTCACTGATGCCATTTCGCGGAGCAAAATATATAATTCGCTTCTTTACTCACATGTGTTAGCAACGATATGGTAGATAGCAAGTGTAGAGCGCAATATTTAATTCGCTTTTCGATTATCGTAACGTGGAAACACGGTTAACAGATGCGTCAAAGTACATCATTTGTGACGTCATAAAGACCACGTCTTATTTGAAAAATCGGATATTTAAAAAAATTCATTTTAAAATTAAGCGTTGGGAAAATGAAAGTTTTTCTCGCTCCATGCCAATTATTATTATTAATATTATTATTAGTTTTTACTTATTCTATCAACTTCAGTGACAAAAAGTGATACTTTTGACTGAAGGAAACAACTCCATTGGGATCGTTGTCTTTAAACGCAGTGTGTCAAGGAATCACTCCGTCATCAGGGACATTAGACCTAGAACCCCTTATCCCTATAACTGGAGGCCTCTTGTTGGGTATCTCATCTCCGCCCCCCTCCGATGCTCAGTTCCTGGACAGTGTTTTTTTTTTCAACTGGTTCCCTTCGGCAACGAAAACCAGTTATTAGTTCGTTTTTCTTTACTTTTATAATACTAGACGGCAGACGTCCAAGTGGAAGAATCTGACTGTCTAATTGCGAACAGAACGAGAAATAATTATTTAAGTTTAAATCTGACTTGACTACTATATGGCAAAATAAAAAACAAGTAATTGTTGTATTCATTTTGTTTAAGCAATGGTTAAATTTATCGGTAGTCGATACCGCGCATCTGGAACCGGCCGGTTAAGATTATACGCAAGAAGAAAGAAAAACCGAGCATTAGGACTGAAAGCGTGGCACGAAAGAAAAAGGTAACTTTATGAGTGCAAAATAAATTAAGGTGCTAATAAGCTTGTGGTGAGATGTATTTATTGAGCAATCACATTGCTTATCGTTCTCATTGGACTGTATAGATGTACTTTGATTTTATTTTCCCCCGCCTTCCTCTGCAGCAACACCGTCAACCGTCCCCTCCCGATGCTGCTACTCTAGCGACAACCGTCTCCAGGTTGCGTCCATATAATACACACGCACACACACGCATACCTACACACATGCATGCCTACACACATGAATACCTACACACTGTCGTATACATACACGCACATATACTCCTACGCACTCACACACGAACGCCTACACACACGCGCGCGCACACACACACATACATACACACACACAAACGCGCACGTACAGACACGCACACGCCTACACAAAGACACACACGGCTACATACACACATTGGTACCTCCAAACACACTCGTGATTGCGAAAAACATAATTTGAATTCAAGATGTCAAAATTCAAATATAAATTTTTATTTTTATTTTCTCTAGTCGCATTTTTGTAATCAGGGTTCAAAAAATTTTCCCGAGCTTCACATTTCCTCCAACCATAAATTATTTACCCAGAATTTCCCCCAGATTGTGATGATAGTAATGAAGATCGAAGACTTAAAAAACCAAAACAGTTTTATCACATAACATCTTCCAATCGTGCAACGAGCCTAATTGGGAAAATGGATAATTTCAGTTCCGTTGTTATTTTTAAAGAACAATTCTTCTATTTTTAATGCTACCGCCCCAATGGAAACTCATTGTGACCCTTAAAAATTCTATAAAAATTCCCTCCCCCCCCAAGAAGGAAAAAAAAAGAGTGTTTTTATGAAATTTTCTGAACCAAACTTGCAAAACATCTGTGAAATTTGGTACTTACTGTGAAAATTGGTGTTAATTGGTTAAAGTTTAAATTCAAGTGTAAATAATGTCAAAACATTTTGACATGCTTTATTTTAGAGACGTTTGCTACATGCTTTAAAGACAAAAATTTCAATTCCTGTTAAGGATGCAAAAATATTGCGCATCGCAACAAAATGTTGTAAACGAATTGAAGAAAGAAAAACTGAAACATCGTAAACTGGACTGATACTTGAAAACAGTGAGAAAAGAGCCTTATATAAAACTTTTGATATTAAAAGTGACTCCCCTTCCTCAAAAAAGAAAGGAGAGAGAGAGAAAAGCAAGTGACTCCATGGTCTGAAATTTTTTACATCCCCCTTCCTCTTCTTTCTTTTGGAGAATAAATCAATAAATTTTCCGAAAACTAACACTAGACCGGGATCTGAAGGGGGTTGAGCATGCATGGAAAGGCTGACGCAATATTATTTCTGATTATTGTTACAGGCACGATGGTGATTATGAAACCACATGTCGTCGCCCCCCTGGGTGGTCGACAACTCCGGGGGAGGGGGGAAAGCAGTGGAGGAGCCGTTTGCTAAAACACTCATAACTCGCGAACTATTTGAGATAAAACACTGAAAAAAGTGGCAATCGACGCAACAAAACAAGGGCTTCATTAAAGCTAAATATGATTATGGACCTATATTTGTTGGTTTCTGAGTAAAATTCTATTTTTCGCAACCAAGCACAATTTTTGAATAAAATGCGCAAAACAAAGTTTTTTTGACCAAAATAAATTCTAAATCAAAATTGTTTGATTTTTTTTTTCAAATAAAGTCCCAAATATCATTATTCAGTTTGTTAAAACTATTTAAGTGCTGTTAACGCGTTGAAAAACACAATGACAGTAGCAAGCTCGAACACTATTCGTAGTATATAGTTCAGGATCTGAAGGGGAGTTTTGAGCATGCATGGAAGACCTGACGCAAAATTATTTCTGATTATTGTTACAGGCACTATATTGATTATGAAAACACATGTCGTCCCCCCTCCCGGCGGTCGACATCCCCCGGGGAGGGGGAAAGCAGTGAGGGGAGCCGTTTGCTAAAACGCTCATAACTCGCGAACTATTTGAAATAAAACATTGAAAAAAGTGGCAATCGACGCAACAAAACAAGGGCTTCATAAATGCTAAATATGACTATGATCATATCTTTGTTAGTATCTAAGAAAAAATTCTATTTTTCACAAACAAGCAAAAATTTTGAAAAAAATTTTCGTTTTTCAAATTATCAAAATTATTTAACTGCTAGGGAACCAATAAAATCTGAAATGTCATTACCTAGTTTGTTTAAAATTACTTAATTATTATTAAAGGGTTGAAAAGGGAAATAACAACAAGCTCAAAAAGCATTTGAGGAAATTCACAAAAAAAAAAAAAAAAAAAAAAAACAAGTTTGCGGAATGTACCTTGAAGACTCGACATAAACCGAAGTAAATTTTGTGGCTCTCCTGTTTTGGCGGTTTTATTTCGTAATATTATCAAAACAATGTCCCAGTTAAATAGTTACTTAATTATTTAACCTTTAACGCATTATAGCTGCTTTGTATGGGTCACACTGGCACTTTTTAAAAAATTAAAACATGCATGTTTGCAAGTACGAAGTAATTACGGAAAGGATAAATGATCAGGATAACCCTTTTGCACATTTTACACCTGAGTTATGAAACATAGTGAGCGATTCTATTGCCACATAAGCAGCATCAAAATTTCCGTGGAACGTTAAAGAAAATGTGAATAGTCTCTTATACAGAGAAGTCCTGCAATGGCAATGTCTTCAATAGCGACTGCAAAGCAGCAAAAGAAAACCAAAAAAAAAAAAACATTTAACCTGAGAAACGTTAGCTCAAAAGTGATGTTAGTACAGCTAAAAATCATTCCCATACAATAAGCCCAATGCTAGGTTAGGTTCATCAGAATGGTTCACTGAAGCAAAGCGCGAGGTCCGATTTCGTGAATGCAATTGAAAATGATACTTCTTGCAGCAAAACTCTAGAAGAAG
The DNA here is from genome assembly GCF_026930045.1 of Uloborus diversus. Lineage (NCBI taxonomy): Eukaryota > Metazoa > Arthropoda > Arachnida > Araneae > Uloboridae > Uloborus > Uloborus diversus. The sequence goes on from NC_072735.1 coordinate 129,665,870, forward strand.
CACCCTATTTTAAGAACAAAGTTCAAAGTATCGATGGAATGACTCTGGTCCATAATGACCCAAACATTACTTTCAAATGCAGCAAAGATTTTGGAGGTCTCCAAATAAGAAATAATAAAATTTTCTCTCCAATAGTCAAACTACACGAGTGAACCTTAAACACTATCGGTATATCTCACTGTCGTTTTCATAACTTGAAAACCAGAAGTTCAGAAAAGTCTCCTTCGCTTATTAAAAAAAAAAAAAAAAAAAAAAAAAAAAAAATCACCAGGTACCAAACCAGTGGTTTCGTGTCATAGCCATTCCTGAAAATAAAAAGAACCTTTAAAAGTACATTTCAGAGTATGTAATATGTAACATATCCGTTCCTGCATCCAATCAGCTTCTGGTGCCTGGTAACTCTGAAAACGAAAATGAATATTATTTAAAATCTGAGAGTCAAGTAATAAATTTCTCCGAAATGCCCGAGTCCAACCAGGACGAAGGTCGCAACAGAATCTATCTTCCTACATATAATTTCGTGCAAAATAAGGGGGAAAAGTAACCAATAGTTTATAGATCAGAAACTTATGAATGCTTATTGGCAATCTTTGTTAAAGGACAGAGGTTGCCATTTCATGTGCTGGTGTCGTGGAAAGGAAAAGAGCTTTAGGATGGCATCTATCTTCAGGAGCACTTACGAAAAAAACATTTAAAATTTTACAAGCTTTTGATTCATTTTCCGACTGCGATTCAACAAGTAAAATAGGAACAAAAAAGTATGCTTTCACTTTACCAAAAAAGTCTGAAACTGTTTTTTGTACACTAGAGTTATCTTTAAAACAATATCTGAGTGCTTCAGAATTTCAACTGTTAGAAGCTGTATTATAAAAAAAATGTCAAGAAAATAGGTATTTCTTGCGAAAGCAACCATTACACACAATAATTTCTTGTCATTTTCATCAGAAATAAATATAATATCAGCTCTCTACCATGCTCTTGCAATTCTTTCCAACCTGTGCTAAGAAGCATTGCTCAACTGCACTATTGAATCAATTCCCCTGTACCTTAGCAGTGCGTTTAGATGTAACCAAGTTTGGGTTTCACTTGAATGAAAATAAAGCAATAAAGACCCACACCTTATGATGCAGCCAATGTTATCAGAGAGTTTAATTCCACCCTGCGCAGGCAAGAACTGTAAATAATCTTGTAAATGTTTTATTAATAATTCATCTTGCTGTAAATAATGTGCTATTAAGGCTAAAGCAAAAACCCATAAACTACAAACTACTCAAAAGAGAACGATTCAACAGAACAATTACAAGTCAACAAAAAAGAGTATGATCCAGCTTTCAGAATTTTTGATATATTAATGCTTTATGTACGCATACTTGCATACTGATATTCTGCAATTATTTTTTAATACGCATTATTTTACTAATTTTATTTAATTAGTTTTTTTAGAACTCTAGTGTATAATTTTATATTTATATTCGTTTTCATACAAGCTCAAAGATGCTTCTCATTTTTTATATTAATTTAGAACATATTATTTCTTGTATTATTTTTCTTTGTTGGGTAAATTATAAAAAAACAATATCCGTAAAACAATACCCGCAATATTCTTTTGTGCAAATTGAAAATATAAATTAATAGAAATAAATTAAAATTATATTTGAATTGAAACTATTGTGGACCTGGTTCCCTAGTTCCTCTCAAATTTAAAGCAGTATATAACAAAATTAAAGCCATAATTGAATACTTTGCAATTAGAATAAGTTTGTAAACTGAAGAATGAATAGTTCGTCATAAGGATAAGGCGGCTATTTTTTTCTCCTTAGCATACTGCCGTTTTATTCAATGCGCTAACTTAGGCAGTGCTTGCATTTTCTATTTCGCTTTTTAACGCTCAAGTTGGTAATAATTAAGTAGTTTTAAACAAACTGAATGATGAAGTTTCAGATTTTATTGATTCCCTAAACGGTTAAATAATTTTTAAAAAGAACTTATCTTTGGAAAAAAAGATTTTCGTATTTTATTCAAAATTTTTGCATGGCTGCTAAAAATGGAATTTTACTTATAAACCAACAAATATAGAACTATATAAACGTATTTAGGTTTTTCAAGCCCTTGTTCTGTTGCATCTTTTGCCACATTTTTAGTGCTTTACCTCCTACGGTTCGCGACTTATAAGTGTTTTAGTAAACGGTGCCCCCTACTGCTTTCCCCCTCCCCGGGGGATGTCGACCGCCGGGAGGGGGGACGACATGTGTTTTCAAAATCACTATAGTGCCTGTAACAATAATCAGAAATAATTTTGCGTCAGGTCTTCCATGCATGCTCAAAACTCCCCTTCAGATCCTGAACTATACAGGGTGATTCTGAATTCATCATCAATATTTGGTGGGGAGGTAGGGAATAGGAAAAGAACACTATTTCACATAGGAAAGCATGGGCACAAACGAACGCATGACGGTGTAGAGGGCGGTGTGTGTCCGCATCTCCCATGAACGCGCATAGCTGTCTGCCGTGTGCAGCCAGTCGTCATTCGACAAGGTGACTTCGCAGAAGTAACATGAACCGGTACACGTTTCAAGAACTTGCAGATATGCATCTAACTTACGGTGCCGCAGGAGAAAGCTGTCTTAGAGCTAGGCAAATGTATGCAGAGCGCTACCCCAACCGGCGCGTGCCACAGCATCAAATGTTTTCACGTGTGCATCGACAACTGTGCGAAACTGGATCATTTGCTGGTATTAATGTTGATCGAGGCAGGCGCCGATCTACACGGACAGTTTCAGTCGAGGAAGCTGTCCTACAGTCTATCGAAGAACAGCCAAGTTCTAGCACACGAGGTATTGCTCGCCAGTTTGGAGTTTCACAATCGTCAGTGTGGCGGATACGACACGAGGAACGTTTACATCCTTTTCATTTGCACACAGTGCAGTTACTGGAAGCAGAGGACTATCCCAAGCGTGTTACTTTTTGTCAGTGGTTCATGCAGAGAACAGCCGTTGATCCCAATTTCCCAACGTATGTTCTTTTCACAGATGAAGCGTCCTTCACTCGTGAAGGTGTCTTCAACACACACAATTCGCATGTGTGGGCTAATCAGAATCCACACGGTACGAGAGTTCGAGCTGCGCAACAACGCTTTGCCGTCAATGTGTGGACTGGGATCGTCGGCGACTGTTTGCTGGGACCGTATTTACTACCATCCCGTTTAGAATGCGCAAACTACCTCATATTTCTTCAGACTGTGTTACCGGGTCTTACGAACGAGGTTCCTGCTGTTATTCTCCGGCGAATGTGGTTCCAGCATGACGGCGCTCCAGCACATTTCGCAAATGATGTGCGTTGTTACCTGACCAGAAAATTTGGAGCTCAATGGATTGGTCGCGGTGGACCGGTTTGTTGGCCACCACGGTCACCGGATTTATCTCCAATAGACTTCTTTGTATGGGGTGCCATGAAAACCATGGTGTACGAGACCCCTGTTGCCAGTGATATGGACCTTGTAGCACGCATATCGGTTGCCGCCGCAAACATCCGGGAAACGCCAGGCATATTCCAGAAAGTTCGGTTGTCCATGCAACATCGTTGTGAGGCATGTAATCTAGCAAATGGTCAGAATATCGAGCACCTCTTGTAAGTCTGTACAAAAGATGCACAAATAAATGTTTTTTCTCTTACCACTTTCTTGTTATGTTTTCTTTCCATCATTTAACCGGATTCATATTGCCCTACTACATGACGTCTGCGCCCATGCTTTCCTATGTGAAATAGTGTTCTTTTCCTATTCCCTACCTCCCCACCAAATATTGATGATGAATTCAGAATCACCCTGTATACTACGAATAGTGTTCGAGCTTGCTACTGTCATTGTGTTTTTCAACGCGGTTAACAGCACTTAAATAGTTTTAACAAACTGAATAATGATATTTGGGACTTTATTTGAAAAAAAAAATCAAACAATTTTGATTTAGAATTTATTTTGGTCAAAAAAACTTTGTTTTGCGCATTTTATTCAAAAATTTTGCTTGTTTGCGAAAAATGGAATTTTACTCAGAAACCAACAAAGATAAGTCCATAATCATATTTAGCTTTTATGAAGCCCTTGTTTTGTTCCGTCGATTGCCCTTTTTTTCAGTGTTTTATCTCAAATAGTTCGCGAGTTATGAGTGTTTTAGCAAACGGCTCCCCCCACTGCTTTCCCCCTTCCCCCGGGGTTGTCGACCACCCAGGGGGGCGACGACATGTGGTTTCGTAATCACCATCGTGCCTATAACAATAATCATAAATAATATTGCGTCAGCCTTTCCATGCATGCTCAACCCCCTTCAGATCCTGGACTACACGTTGAATGAACAGTTCGTATTTTATTTTCAAAATTAAGATTTCAAAGGATTTTCTTTGGTAAATTGCTAACAGTAACTTTCTGTACACAATTCCAAAAAGAAGCGACCAAAAAATGTTGTGTTTTTCGACAGGTTGGGGAATGTTTAGTTATTGAGTTGGTGCCCGTTTTTTCAGTAACCAAAAAGAAAAAGAATAAGAGTTCTTCAAGATTTTTCTTGATTGTGTTGCAACTGAAGAAAAATATTTTTAATGTCGTGTAGCCAATACTACAGTTTTTAATGATTTTATCATAAATTTCTGAAAAAGAAACTGCTTAACCCTTAACTGGTACGTAGTTAACTAATTCTTTTTTCTGGAGTTTTTGCATTTTTTTTCCCACTTAGGCATTAAAAATAACATTTAATAATAGCAGTAACATGGTTTAACAATAGTAATAACATTTTTCTTGTAGTATCACTTGCATATAAACAAAATTGTTGAAACAAATTTTCGTTAAAAATGTGTCATAAGGAGATGTTACATTTTTTAGGATATCTTAAACATAAATAAATAACAAAACGTACAAAAGTTTTTTTTTTTTTTAAATCTCATTAAGAGAAAATTTAAATTTGCTGGATGTCGTGCTCTGTCCATGATGAAGGATTCTTAGATGAGACTGGAACTGGAATAGTCTTTTAAGGATGTTCATCTTGGTTTTTTCTCCATTAACCATGTTGTAACTCTAACTAAACTGATTTAAGACAGATAACAATAATAATAAAAATAAATAAATAAATAATTTAGAAAAAATCGAGTTGTAATAGCGAACCCCCAATTTTTAACAAATATTCAAAGCAGCAGTATCATTAGTGATATCCTGCCCATTCCCTGCTCCTGCTAAGGGTTAAGCATTTATTCACTTGGTTGGTGATTATTTTACATTGATTATCATCATATTTAACCTTGCTCATTAAAACTGCGTTCAAAAGGTTTTATTGGAATTATCATCTTTACGGAGAGCTTAATTTGCACGGAAACTGTGGGGAGTTTTAACTCCTGTATTTTCTTTCTTTTCAATGAATAATGAATGTTTAAACTTTTGACGAAATTCCGGCCAATTTCAGATTATTTATAGGGGAAGATAGGGCACTTTGGGAAACTTTTTATATAATGATTTTTGAAAATTTAATTTTCAAATCAGTTTTCAACAAATTTAGTTGAACATGTAGTTTAAGCATTTTTGCTTCAATTAAATTTTATTTTACTCCATTATTTCATCAAATTGAATTTTCATAATAAAAATTAGTCATTTAAAAATTAGTCCCGTACTGCCCGACTAGGTGGGGTACCTTGGGACACTTGCAAAAAAAACTTACATAAATAAAAAATACTAATCCTAGTTGATTTTAAAAAATCTTTATTTATAAACTTACAGAATAATAAATTTCATTAGGTTCCATATTCATTTTAAATTTACTTACAGTGGCTCCCAAAAGTGTTCGTACACCTTGAAATTTTGTAGTAAAACCAAAATAACGCAAAACTGAATTCGAATATGAAGTCCTTTTTTTTTCACACCATTCCTATGCCATTCTGAATAAAACCCAGTAGTTTTTTTCAAAATATTGCCAGATTTTATTTTTGAAATTTGTCGAAAAACGAAGAGACAGAGAAAAGACACATCACGAAAGTCATCGTACACTGAGATATTTTCGAATAAATTCATAATTAAAATTATCATATGCGGGTTTTTTGTTATTTTTGCATTGTAATGATACTATAAAGTCATTTGCCTTTAATTTTTTGTGTATTTATTCCCTAATATTCTGCTTATTATTTTAAAATGGCAGGTATGCGTAGAAAACAACAAACACGATTCGAAATTTGATTTTCCCCCCTCACAGTAGCCGTAAATTGGTTTGAAATGTCTCTTAATTGGTTAATTTACACCATTTTTTAGTGAAGTGCTTGATAAAATGCTTTAAAGACAAGAATTGGATCGAAAACAAGGCAAGAAAAGGTCAAATGGCAAAGTTAACAAAGCGTGATCGGAGGTTTACAGTTAAAAAAAAACATGAAAAATACACATTTCAGAACTGAAAAAGTTTCTGCAGAATTGAATGAAACATTTTACGTTTAATTTTTACCTAAAATTGTTCGCCAAGGTTTATGATTAGCTGTATTAAATGGGACCTATTCCCGCAGAAATTTTCTTGTTCGTGCGAAAAACGGTAAACTTACGCTTTCCGTCGTAAAATCAGTGATAAATAAGCTCAAAACGTTTTGGAACAGCGTCTTACTGAGAAATGAAAATAAGTTCAACATTTTGGGTTAAATTGTTGTATAATTGTAAATGGAAGAAAAAACTGAGGAATTTAATCTTAAGAACTTAGTTGGATCAGTTAATCAGGACGGTGAAGGTGTTCTTGTGTGAGGGTGCATCTCAACATAAGGACTTGGAAATTTGGAATTTTTTGGTGAAATAATGAATTATGATGTTCCTTTAAATATTTCAAAAAACAATTTCAAACTATTAGCCAAAAATTTGGTAATCGGAAACAACTTTGTTTTTTATCGAGATAACGATAAGAAGCACACGTTCACGTTTGGTGCCTCAAAATTTGTCCTTAAGCTTAGACATATCTCCTCAATCGCCAGATTTAAACTAAATGGAATATATTTGGAGATATCTGGTGGCTAGATTACGAAAATACACCATTGAAACGAAAAGCGAATTAGAAACAGTAAGACTCGTGGTGCGGCTGCACAAAAAAAGAAAGAAAAAACAATGAAATCTATTCCCAGACGTTTAAAAGCTGTTGTTGTTACTGCATGATATTCTACTAAATAATAACTTAGTAAAAAATTAGATTATTTACTAATTTTTTGACATTTTTTCAAAGTGTACGAAGACTTTTGTGAGATAAAATTTCCGGCACGTTTTGGTTTTTGATTTTTAAAAAAATATGTTTTAATGTTTTATTAAAAATTTTCATGTGGTTTTGTTAAAAATAGATCATAGATCTTATAATAAAATACCTATTCCGAAATATTAATTCTAACCAATGGATAAGAGTCTATTTCATTGAAAGTCGTAGGTGTACGAACACTTTTGGGAGCCACTGTACATACCGTCTTAAGAGTTCTTTTCCCTCAATCCATATGTTTTAGCAGTCTCTCTAATTGAAATCTTATTACTAAGAACATTTTTTGCTGCTGTTTCAAGAGCAGAAGCCCTTTTTCTCAATTGTCCCAACCTGCCCCACTTAGGTTGTTATTATATATCAATTTTTTAAAAGTTAGGCTTAGCATTACAGTACATCTTTAAACCTTTAAATTATTATGAAAGGACGGGTTTTAATTCCGACATGCTCTGATTTAAAGTACAGTGCCCGCCGACTATTAAAATCCCATTTGTTCTGAGAACATTTGATTTTTTAAAGCGGCTGATTTTATAAACCGGCATTTCTGCAGTCGAAAAAATAAAATGTTTTAAGATTTAAGTACTCATAAAAATGATAAATAAATAAATAAGATGGAAAAATGAATCACTTTATTAAAATTTATTTTAAGTGTTTTAAAGTACAGTTGACATTTTATCGAATCAAGAAGTACATTTTTTAAATTTACATAAGAGCCTTGAACTATTTGTGTTGTTGTGTGACTAACAGGATTTGAAAGTAAAAATTCGACACCGTTTGAATGTTTATAAAAAAGTTTTGTAAATTTTAACATTCCGTCCTCACTCTGAATTCTGAAGACCACCAAGCGTTGTTCTGACATTACTGAAAAGAAAAAATGGCACTGCCTTTTTCTCATCTTCCGAGATCGGTTCCTCTACTTTTTGGTGTGACATAACATTGGAATTTATTGCGTCTGCAACAATTTGTAACATATTATAGTAGTCTTTTTCCATTTTAGTAAATAATCTCACAAAGCTTGATTTTAAAAAGCGGCGATAACGATTTTATTAAAGGATAGTTTTAACCTGTTTTGGCATTGTAGTGATTCTGTTCTTGCATATTTGATTTTTAAAAGCGGCTGATTTTATAATCCAGTGGTTTTATAAGTGGCGGTTACTATATTTCATTTCCTACTTGAAAAGTTTAATAATGAAACCCCCCATTATAATGTAAGTCTTAACCTCTGAAAACAGAGAAAATTAGATTAGTGCTTATCTGTTAATGCGAGAAATTCCAAAGTACAGTGAAGAGTAGATCCTGCTGTCATCTATGATGTCCTAAGAAAACTAATTGCTGTTTACAAAATTATAGCTGAAATTGGTGGTGTCCCATGGGGGACCATGTCCCTAAGTGCTCTACCCTCCCCCGCAAAAAAATAATTTAAGAGAATACAGGACCAGTGATTTTTTTTCTTTTTGTAATTGAAGACCCACGTTTAGAATTTTATAAAACTTTCATTATTGGTTAAAAAAAACGTGATTTTCCAGTACGACATTAGTTTTCAGCTTTGGTATTGGATTTTCAGAGAAACGCAAAGCCCATATTTTTAGTCGGGAATTCTTTTTTTCCAAAATAGACTAGCGGATTAGTTATTAGAAAGATATGCATTATTATACGTGGCGTTGTGATATGACGTCATATCCGCTTATAGTGAAGCAATGTTCATTTGTGTAAATGAAAAATTGAAAAAGAATTTTTGAAATTTCTTCTGATAATATTTGAGAAAAAAAGCTATAAAATTAGGTCCCGTTCCCGTAGCAATATTGACGAGGTACGCGTACTGCTTCGTACTCTGAATTAATTTCCGGAAATAAAACCTCGTGGCAATTTAAAAATAAACACCTTAGGCACTTGCTTCTAAAGGTCGCTGTCGAGTCAAAACGAGATCGACTACGATGGTATTCTAGTCAAAAGTTCTTTTTTTTTCTTCTGTTTTCGTTAACTTTCTGTAAAAGCACTTATTTTTCGCGAGCCCGTCGTATTGAAAAAATATAAGCTTCTCGATTTTTTTTTCTTTCAACTTTGTTTTGTTCGCGAAATTAAAATCAGTTCGCAAAATCACCGATAACTTCCTTTCGCGAAAAGGAGTGCTTTTAGTTTTTCAATGTTTTATTAACTAAAAAATTAACAAATAATTTTTAAACTTTATAAGTTTTCTTTTACAGATGGGGATGAGGCGAGTTTATAAATCATGAACTTTTTTTTTTTAATTCAATGTTTGATGGCTTTTCTGTTTTTTTTTTTTTTTCTGTTCGCACCGTTTTATTATGTTACATAAACCGTGTTAGTATTTTTTTTGTTAAACAATCATACAATATGATATCGAAAGCAAATAGTGTTTTTATTACCTTTTTGTTTTTAAATTGTTTTAGAAGAAATTCTTTTCAGAAACAATTAAGGAAAACGTTAAATTCAATTTTAATTTAGGAATTCTAATTTCAAAATAAAAATTAGCTTTTGTTTACGTACATCGCAGATGAGAGATTATGTGAGAAATAGATTGCAAGGAAAAAAATTCAGACAGCAGTTTCGAGACCTCATGGAGCCTTTTATTCAATGCATCGTAATTTAGCTGCGTTTACGGCTTTTATTTTTCACGTGATGTAAAAGTAGGAATATTAAAAAAAAAAAAAAAAAAAAAAAATCAGGTTGCCCAGATTTGTACGCTAGTTAAGTGCTGTGTTTTTTGCTGCATAAATAGATTTGTTTCGGCAACAGCTAGTTTAAATCGAAGTCATATTTTAGAATACAGGTAGTGTATTAACATGTAGGCATGTATTTGTTATTTTTTCATATTTTGTGCGTGTATTATTAAATGAATTGTTTTATTTTTCGGGAAAAGTATGAAATTAAAAGCTCAGATTTTCAAAAAATCGATCAAACTTTTTGTCGATAGAAGATTTAAAAATGAACCAAAACGGATAGACAGCTTTTGGTGTCTCTAGACGGAGCGCTGAGGTGCTGAGGTTTGGTCGGTGTGTTATTTGCTTTCACTTCCCTCGCACTCGATTGGCGCACGCGCAGTCGATCGTTGCTACTCAATGTACGGGTACAAGAGACCACGTGATCTGCCGACTTGCTGACTGAACTGTTTCACTGCTTTCCGTGAGCGGCGTGCGTTCTGTGATCAGTTTCTCGGAATGTATTAGTTTTATCTTCAGGGTTTTTTTTTCTTCAAATCGTCAACATTTTCCAATCTTGGTAAGTTACTTTTGGTTAACATTTTGTATTGGAATTTTTAATGGAAGATATCATTATTTTTGTGAATACGGAAAATGGCTAATTTTACTCTTGCCACTAGCTGGCGCTGCAGTCGATTTCAAATTGGTCGATGAGTATCAGGGTTGCTACAATGGCATTTTTTTCGCTCATTGGCATTTTCATCACCGCAATTTTATTTAAAATAAAATATTGCGCAATTTCAATTGATTGTTTTTTGAAACCGCAGTTAAAAAAAAAGCTTTTGTCATTCATTTTAATCCGAAATTTTGCTGTTAATTTAGGTGAAATTGTGAGTTAAAAAAAAAAATTATTGAGTTGATGTTCCTTTGATTTTTCAGCTTACCATGACGACAAGGATAAGTAGCTCATCGTTTTGAATATGAATTTTGAGGGACTGATTTTCGTCGTCATGGTAACAAATCGTCTGAGGGTTGCGCTCATACATTTTTCTCCTTAAACGGATTTTACAATTTTTTTTGTGTAAAATTATGTTTTTTCAAGAAATACGTCTTTATAGATATAGTTAAGTTGCAAAACTGTATCTGAATACAAAATTCCGGATTAATAATTCCCATAATTTAAGGCTGATAAGAAATAAACAATACAAACTAATGACTCTTTATGATAAGGGTACGTGACAAGTGTACAAATTGGCCATATATATATATATATATATATATATATATATATATATATATATATATATATATATATATATATTAACCACATCTTTATTTCTTCATCTTAATTACCGTACCATTAAAAAAAATGGATATGCCTGTGTTACTTAATTTTGAAAATCCCCTGTCATAATATGACTGGTGCGAATTTCTTCTGCATTTCCATTCCATTCTATTTGTTGAAGCTAGAATCTCACCGAGTAGGGTCCTATCGGAATTCGTGATTTCGAAAAACATAATTTGAGTTCTAAACGGCAAAATTCAAATGAATAACAGGCAGGGGCCAATTAAGATTCGAGGGCCCCAGGACCGTATAGGTCCTCCTGTAGGCAAACCTTACAGTTTTGGCTATGAATTAAAGCAATTTTAGCCATTTGAGGGTCTCTAATGGTCGGGGTACCTTGATCACGGCCTAGTTGGCGTACTCGATAATCGCGCCAAGATGCCAGGGCTGGATGCTGGATGTTTTTATTTTTTGTTTGTTTTTGGTAAACGCTATTTTTTAATTAATTAACGTTTTGTTCATGTTAAGAAAAATAATTAATATGCTTAGTTTTGAAATTTATAATTTTCATTACATTCAAGTATTTATTTTTTTTTAAACGAACAATTATTTTTTCCGCTTACGACAATCAGTAAAATAAAAGTTTAAAAATATCATTCATAATTGTATTTGAATTTTATTTTATCAACTATATCTGTAATGAGCACAGCATTTCAGTATATTTGGTTCAGAATCCGTAAAATTTCTTTTCAATCTTGGCGCATTTGATACTTTTTTTTTTTTTGTATTCTTAATGTGAACTTAATAAAACACTCGACGTAAGCATGGTTGCCATCTTGGCTATTTTTGAGCACATTTGGCTAGAATTAAAAAAAAAAGTATTGGCCAAACCGATCTACATTTCGCTAAATACTTATCATACATAACATGATTAACTAAAGGTAAAATATATTGATCAGAAGATTTTAAAAAGATATTAGAGCAGTTATTTAAATAAAGATATGCAGAAAAAGACTGAAGCATTTAATACATATTCAATACATATTACACTTGTGTATGCACAAAACCGTTTAATTTCTTCATACACGTGTTTCGGGGTAATAAGGAACTCCCTTTTCAGTGCAAAATAAGAGGATTTCCAAAATGTGGATAGTTGGGGCAAACCTAACCTGGTAGCATTGTAAATGCTAAAGGATCCTAATCACAGCGTTACAACGCTGCCAGGTTAGGTTTGCCCCAACGATAGAAAGGAGAGAGGTTTTTCTGCTGGTTGGCTATTTTTGGCTAACTTTACGAAACAGTTTGGCATTTTCCGAAATTTTCGCCTGGCAACCCTGTTTCGGCGATGAGCAATTATTGTTCGCTCGTAGAACCGCCATATTGAAAAAGGTATTTTGAAGACTGTGGGCTGTGTCGCGTTTTGTATATTCAGCTAAGTAAGTTTTTTTCGTGAAATTCTATGTGTAATAGTAATTAAAATAGTTCATTCTTGTTTTCAATTTATCATTGAACTAATGTGGAGTTTTAACATGTTCAGAACATGTTGCGCAATTGTTGCATTTGGAACGTTCGCTTTCCATTGATCTTATTATCTTACTTCATTTCAATCCTCTGCAATCCACGTGCTTGTAGTTTGCATTTCTGTACATTAGTTGTAACTACTATTAATTTTCATGTAATATTACACATGTAGTATTTTCATGTAATTAATTTTCATGTAATATGGCCTTAAATTAATTTGTAGCTGTTACGAAATGAGAAGTTCTTTTAAAAAATCACATAATTTTGTCATTTTTTAATTATTAATGTTTTGTTCTTTTACGTATGAATTCCACTTTGACAAACGCACCAATGTTCATTTTTTTTGTTTATCTAAGATTGTTGGGGGCCTCCATGGCTCTGTGGTAGAAGTTTCGCCTTCTAAGCTGGAGATCGTGGGTTCGATTCCCGCCGGTGCCTTGGGTGTTATTTCCGTCTCCTGTGTTGCAAATCTTTCCTGTGTGTGCTTGGCTCGCAGGCCTCTATGTATGTGAAGCTGTTTAAGTAGTAAATAATATATAAATATAATAAAATTAATAAATCTGAGATTGTAGGATGCTCGACTCCGAATGAATACCGCTTCACCTTCATCTGCTGTTCAGATCATCCTTTTTGTTTTTTCTATTCTCCCTATCGTCGCATTCACTCATGCAGTTGGTGAAGAATTTCCCTGTTAGCGTCCGCAACGTGGATTTAAAAGATTGCGGATGTTTGATTAACGGGTGTGAACTAGATTTTTTTCCCTTTCGTACAATATTCCAAATCGTTGTATTAATGACTTGATTGGCAAAGAACGTTTTGGTGACAGAATAGATACTTTAAGATACTATACTAATAGATACAGAGATACTTTCCTGTTAATTTAACTAGGATATGTTAAGGATTAAGACGATAAAATTGATCAGCATTTTCGGTTATTAGTCAACTCGGAAAAGGGAAAAAGGTAAAGGAGAATTCACTCGCGTGTGTTGTGTGAAAGGAAATTTTGTATTGGTATCCCTCTCCCTCCGCTGACGAAAAATTGCGATTTCGTTTGGGGAAGCGTCGGATAAGATATGATAGAAGGGAATGTGTGCTATAGTGCAGCTCTGGTGAAAAGGGGGCTTGACCTTGGACGAACTGATTTGTTCGGGTTGAAAGCGGAGAAATTCTCCGATCGGCACATCGGTAGTGATCGGGTTTCATCACGTCTATTTAAGGAATGGAATGGTTTAAGCCTTAGCGGATTGGAAGTCAACTTATCGGAGCCAAACTATGCAGTTTTCAGTCCTTTTCATTAGATGAAAACCATTTCCCATCAGTTCAATATTTTTGATTGGAAAACAGGCACACGAAGAAATGTTTTAAGCTCAAAAGTAATGTCAGCACGAGTTTTTTTTTTTCTTCAGTTCACTCAAGTTAAAATATGCGAATGACCTTTAACTACTCACCAAGCAAACAGGTGAAAATAAAATAATAACATTGCTGACTATTTTCTGACGTTCAGATTGTAGTTTTCTACCAGGAGCAATGTTCTTCACTGTTGATTGACTAACAATATTTATCATCATTTGACTAACTGTATTAACATTATTTGATTGATAAACAATATTTATCTTGCCAAGAAGATGATGAAGATGTAATAAGGAAAATCAGGAGTTCTAATTCTCTGATGAATTTATTTGATTTGTAACATTACTTTTTTCTTTCGATAACGTCTTTATCCATGCTAATCATATTCGTACTATATTAGGGGCTGCCGTTCGTATTTTCTGGCTTCTTTTTCATATTGATGATTTCAAAATAAGAAATATGTGTTTGAACAGAAAAGTTTTTCTACATATCTTACCGATTTTCAAATTGGCATTTTAGTAGGAACTCGGAAGGTTTACCAGCAGAATATAGCAATGGCTTCAGAGTATGGACCAATGTTTACGAAAGTTACCACGAAAAACAATCAGAGAAAAACATAATAAACGACAAGAAATCTCACCAAGAGACTTGTAGTTGAAAGAATCAAACAGGGCTTCAAACCAGGACTGAACCGAAAGACAGAAAAAATCGTTTTCAACCATATAATTAAATTATCATCATTCCATTTACATTGCTACATTTTATGATTGTATTTGATGATATTCTCATATATATAATAGCGAATGATCGAGTAATACTCCTGACGCCATCAACAATGAAACTCGCGCCATGGCATGATAATTTGATAATATTTTTTGGTATGTTTGACATGCAGGGAAAGGCTTTATCGTGACAAGGCTGAACTGGATCCGGTCACTTAACTGTTTTACTGGTAAGACTGCCATTTTAGGAGAGTGAAGAAACGAAAAAGTGGTCAACTATTAATGCATATACTCGAGTTTAAGGTTAATCCACCGAAGTTAGGGTTAAAATTTCAACTACAAAATATCACCAAAAAGGCAATTGCTTCGTTAAAATGCAGAAGAGTAGAGGCAATTTTCACCCGTTGTACCTTGATGGACGACTTTCTAGTACTCCCAACTCCAGAGCTCGAATACACTACCTTGCGGTGATTAACAACACTAAAGAAAAAGGTAAAACATTCCATTCCACGTGTTTTCGTGTTTTCTTTGGGGTAAATTACAGGCTTCAGAGAGTTTATGATTTTATGTAATTTCAGCAGAATAGAAAAGAAAGCTTCCCACAAACACAATGAAAAATTACTGTCATTCACTAAGCGTCAAAGCAAGTTATAAGTTAAGGCATTTGTTTCACCTTTTTCATCCGCCATTAGACAGTGGCTGCAGCGCCCCCCATAGTTTATTGGAGTTGCGAATAATGTTTGACATACAATGAAATGCTTTATTTTGACAAGGCTGAACTGGATCCGGTGACTAAAGGTTTTACTGGTAAGACAAATTTTAGGAGAATAAAGAAACGAAAAAGTGGTCTACAATTAACGCTAGAGTTTAAGTTTAATCCACTGGAGTTAGGGTTAAAATTGCAACGATCAAAATGTCATCAAACAAGCAATTGCTTCGTTCAAATGAAGAAGCAATGTTCACCTGTCACACCTTGACGGGCGATTTTCTAGTTAAAGTAATAATGATCATAATTCTAGCATTTCAAATACATATTTCTTTGCTTTAAAACGATTACACTTATGCAGTTACAAAATTACAGTTACTATTGTTGAAAAATCCGATATGAAGAAATGTTTTCACTAAATTTTATAATATTCAATTTGAATTCACAAAAGACCACCAAAATCTCGCAGGATTAAAAACCCTTTTTAAAGTAAGAGGCATTAAAATACTGTTATTGTTCCACTGTAAAATGCGTAAGATTAGAAACTTTATTAGGAGTTATTTTTCTCCATACGAATGGCAACACAGGGGCGGATCTAGAGGGGGGCCATGGGGGCCATGGCCCCTCCCAAAGCCTTGTGACTGTAGGAATTTTTTTAAGAAAAAAAAAAGAAAAAAAATACGAGAAGATATCAAAATTTAATACATGTGTTTTACTGAAAAAGTATAGGCCTTAATTGGGAGATAAATTATGTCCCTATTCTCAAAACAAAACTTTTATTTCCGAAATTTTTCTCCATCTTTTACATCATTTCTTGATTCCAACTACAGACACTTGGACGATCTCTAAATGCTGCTGTTCTCAGAGTATATCTATTGGTCACAAGACCAAAGAGAGCCTAAATTTTCGTTTTTATGGCTTTCATTTCGAAACTAGGGGGGGGGGGGACCCCCTTTCCCATGCGTTTTCACAAATGCCTTGATATGTAGCAAAAAAATTGCATTTTAAGTCTTTTATTTGGAAAACATGTCAACGGAAACTAGCTTATCCAGTCCTTATCACTTAACTTGCTTAAAAGCAACTTAAATGAAATTTTTTGGGACTTCATTTACAAACGAGTTTTGATAGGACCCCCTCCCTCCCTAGTTTATATCGTGATGATAGCTTTAAAAGGAGGTTTTTGGAGGAACTAACGAATCTTCCATCCCTTTCTAAAATATGTATAAATATAGTTAAAAATCGAATTTTTAGAGCTTCAAAGGCAAAATATTTCCAGGAAGGAAGGATTCTAAGCACTTTCACATTTCCTTTAATGTAAGCAAACATTACCTAAAGGTGCATTTTTAGGCTGGACAGCTGAAGAACTAGAGAAGAGAACTCCTCCTCTTCTAACTTCTTAATGTATAATAACAGAATATTTTGGTTTCTAAGTTTAATTTTCAAAAAGTATTTTGGCGTCAGCGCCCGAAACCTGACCTTTCTCCATACATCATCAAAAATAGACAAAATGCGTTTCTAGTTTCCTAATTTTCAAAAATTACTCGAAAATTTAAATTTTGAAACATTTTTGAGGGCGATTCCTAAATCCACCCCTTCACCTAATGTCTCGATACCCCGAAAATTGACTTTTTAAAACTGCATTTTAATAAAATTTCTGGGGAGTTCGGAGTTTGTTCAAAAATTTCGGATGGCCCCTCCCAAAACAATCGGCTGGATCCGCCACTGTGGCAACAGGTAGTAGTAAACCAGTGATGCCAAACCTTTTTCTACCCGAGGGCCGCACCTCATATTAAAAGGATTCTCGCGGGTCAAGACACATGTACAATTTCAAAATATTTAAAAAATTTCTAAATAACGTTGGAAGGATAGAGAAAAGGAAAGAAAATTCATTGCTGTGGTTCTCTCTTTCATTGAACGTATGTTTTTAGAAATCAATTTCTGAACAGTTTTCTTTATTTCATTTAACTATAGATTTTAAATTTAATCCAGGGCGAATTTCTGAATTTTTTAACGATTTTACTTGAGAGTTGGTTTTGTTCTTATACAATTTCTACTCGTCGGTTTCACTGTCTTTGGTGCTTTAGTCTAAAATTTGAAACACAAAGGCCGATCATTTTCCAATTTAAATTACAGATTACAATTTCCAATGAAAATTTCTTTTGTAATCGCCAACAACGAACCCGAAGGTCAAACGTACATGTACAACTAAACATACGAGAACATCACTTGGGCAATTTACATGTTGCTCTCTCCCTCTTGTGGTCAAGAAATGAGGTGCTCAATTAATCAATTTGTTAAAAAATCTTGTAAAAACGGAACAAAAATTGTTGTGTACCATTATGTTATAAAATAAACAGTTCCTGCACAAGATTTATTTAAGATAATTTCTCAACCCGAGTTAGTTCGGGTTGAGCGAGTCGCTAATTCATAATAGGGGGGGGGGAGATCAAAATATTGATCTTCAACAATTTATTAGTAAGCAAAATGAAATAAATATGAAAAAATATCTGTTTTATACCAATCAGGAAAATACGCAAAGAAATACTTCCTGTAAAAAATATTTTTTTCTAGTTTTATTCGGATGACTAAATCCTTGTAGCTCGCTGTTGAGAAAGGGTTCCTTGTAACCTCAAAACACGTGTCTAATGTCCATGCAATTTACTTTTCAAATTTGTTGGTTATGATCACGTTGCTTTTCTCACATTTAATTTGGCATAAAAGGTAATTTATTACGCATCAAATGTAAATCGTAGCTTTATTTTAATTCTCATTGTTTCGTAAATTATTATTTTCTTAAATTGCTTCTTCATTAAATATTTATTATTCATTTGTTACTAAATATCTTCATCTTATAATTTTTTTTTATTCATTTGCTGCTTTGCATAAATTCAATTGCTGCTGAAGAAAGAGTTTTTTTTTACTTTTCCAAGTTGTTGAGAAAATGTCTTGAATTTATAAAATCTTTCTCTTGCAATAATTAAACTACAAATGCACGTATACTGTTTTGAACTATTCGTCGTTAAGCTACATCTCACCTGAGACTGTTTTCTCCGTAGTTATGAAACAGTGAAAACGTATGCGCAGTCGCGGTGAACGGTTTACTTGCTAAGCTTGTCTGAAAGTGACGTGTCAGTAGTTGTATTACGGTAACCCTGCGAGGAAGTGGAGTTGTCTTTCTTCCTCGTATGCACAAGATGGCGCTCGCTTGTTATCGACGGAGCTCTGTTTTCGCTCGATGAAGACGCCATTTTGTGCGCCATGGGGTCATTCGCATTCTTGTTGTTGCGATGCTCGGAACGGTTCTTTCGCCGCAGGAAGGGGTGTGCGGTGTAGGAGGAACGCACGTTTGGCGTAGTTTCTCAGTTGTGTTGATGTTTGAGATTCCGACGAATTCGTTGTTTTGCGTGGTTAGAAATATTTCGTTGGGTGTGTTATAAAAAAAAAATTGAACTATGACATCTTGATTCAAATTATGTTTTTCGCAATCACGAGTGTGTGTGTATGTAGGCGTGCGTGTTTGTGTGTGGGTATGTGTTTGTGTGTGTGGGGGGGGGTATGTTTATGTGTGGGTAATTGTGTGTAGGTGTGTGTGTGTATGTATGCGTGTGTGTGTAGGATATGGACGCAACCTGGAGACGGTTTTCGTTAGAGAAGCAGCATCGTGAGGCGGCCGGTCGACGATGGTGCTGCAGAGGGTGCTGGCGGGAAAATAAAATGATAGGACCTCAAAACAGTTAAGTGAGAACAATAAGCAATCGTGATTGCTCAAAAAAAAAAAAAGAATGAAGAAGATAAAATTTCAAATAAAAATCTAAAAAGCAGTAAAATAGAAAATAGTTTTTGTGTTTTTTGGTCAGCTAATAAAAAGTAATTATAATTTTTTTGTGTGTGAGTTCTGTGTGAGAACATTCTATAATGGGGGGGGGGGGGGTTATTTTTTGTTTATTCAATTATTTTTTAATGATTAGAATTTCGACATCTTACAATTATATCGATACTTGAGAAGAGTTATTCGGTTCAATTTGTTTGTTTTGGTGTTGATGGTCAAAAGAGTCTTTGCAAGCTATACTTTTCTCCGCATCACCCCACCACATAGCGAATGCCTTAGGTTTTGAGGGGAGAAAAGCTACTTTCATAAAGGACTCCATGAGTGACCACCTGCAATTCGCATCGACCAGAAGAAAACTAGGAAAGCATCTATTGGGTTATTCGAGGAAGGTTAGACTAAATATACAACGACTACCTCCCCTACTCGTTCCTCACCTGTTTGTTTTCTAAAAAGCAACACCACAAATTCTGGTTTTTAGCTGTATGCGATATTGTTGGGCCACACTTGTTGAGAATTTTTGTCCTGAAATGCAAGAGGGGCAGAGTTTACTTTCATAGTATTAATTATTAGTTATGTGCATATATCGTCGCCTAAGAACAATATGATATTTAAGCCTGAAAACAACAGAAAGAGATAACTACTGTTTCTCTGAGGTGACGATATAAAACCAGGGTATTTTCAAGGTGCGAAAATATTCAATTTTCTTTTTTGAAGAAGTGAAATAACAAAAAGAGTGCAGACTATGTAGATCAGTGTCATGAAAAACTAGCAGTGTAAGGACACGGAGGATGTCTGGGAGAGAAGTTATTTGTTCTTTAATTTAGATTTTTTATATTTAGAATGCTTGGGGGGAAAAACATTCAAATATCATAGTTGCCAAATCTTCCGATTCGTTCGGCAGACTCCCGAATTTAGATACCTTCTCCCGAACTCCCCAATGAAGTAGTACTTCCAGAATTTCCATTAGACCAACGAATTTCCTGAAAAAAGGGTTTTTCATTGATTGAAGTTAAAACGTATGTAGTGAAACGATCGCAATCACAAAAACTAAACCTTTTGATAGACAAATATGAAAATTCTATAAGTATCTAATAATTTTGGAAACTTTTTTATTTCATTTTTCTTTTTGAAACTTCAAACTCCCAAATTTGTTGTCTCGATTTTTTTTTGAAATTTGAACATTCTAAATTTTTACTTATTGCAATTAATTTTCTTTATCAGCTATAGGAGAAAACGAACTTGTAACTCTCTTCCCCCCCCCTCTAAGTGGTAAATTTTGGGTTCTGTACTGACTTAATTTAAAAAATCTCTAATTTGATTTAAAAACTTCTTTCACACTTTTTAAAAAATAACTTGGTACTGTGTATTTAAATTAAGATCCCAACTATAGTGAACTCTTTACATAAATTCTGTTTTGTACGGTAGGAGAGGGAGATTTTCATTTTGTTCTAACCGTAACGCGTATTTTAATTTGATTCTTCCTAATGCATATTTTAAATCTTTGCGAACCAAATAAAATTCCGAAGTAATCTTTGAGGAGACACCCAAAATAGATTTAAGAGTTTATGAAAAATACCAATACTTCAATTTGGAAATTTCTTCCTAGATACAACTAAATTACATTTTTCTCTAATGTATCTTAAACTAGAGTTAATTTCAATAAATATGAAGAGCAATATTTTTAGAAGGAATGCTAACAAATGCACCTAGGACAAATTTTACATAAAATGTGCTCATAAGTAACGCTTGTTTCAAATCCTGCAATTAGTTTACGCGCCCTATGTGTATATTTACTAGAATGTCATAAAAAATGAAAGTCTGTATTTCAAGCCGTATACCCTCTTTTATTTTTCCTGTTATGTCAAAACAATTGTAAAAAGGTTTCATATATTAATTGAAATTGAACTACGGCAACCGTGCCGACTTGCGTCTAAAAGTGTGAACCATGACTGTACTCGATTGAAAAAAAAAATTTTTTTTTTCGGAAATTCTAAATTTCATGTTGATAAAACTTTGCCCTTATAGCCCAAATGTACCACAAAAATATTTATCCAAATTACAGTTTTTAAGTGTCCATTTTTTTCTACATATCGTCGCCTCAGAGTATTAGTAGGATGGATACCGTACTGTTATTCCTGGGATTAGATGTCTTACTGTTGCTCTGAAGCGACGATATAATATACGAGTATTTAAAAACATGCAAGTTAAATTTTTAAGAAATTATGAGGCTGAAAAATATAAACATTAAATTTGGTAATTAGCGTTAAGTAGGAAATTTTGCTCTCGTGCAACATTTAAAAGTCTCCCACATAGTACAGATATGGATTTTTTCCAAGTTAACTTTTTTATTTTAAAAATATTTTGTATTATTTATTTGCAATTGTTGCCTTGAAAAATGTGTTTGCTAAGGATTTTTTGACTTGATTTTTTAAAAAATTATGTGTAATTTTTAAAAAGATAAATAAAACATATATCAATTTTTTAAAGAAAATTAAAAATTGTCGACCTCCTGGGCCTCAAAATATTTTAAAAATTCGAAAAAGATTTTTGTGGTACATGTTAGACTGTAGGTAGGGGCAAGTTTTATCAACATGAAATTTCGACCTTCTAAAAACGTATTTTTTTTTTTTTTTTTTTCGATTCGTCCTATTACACAGTGCTGGTTTACACTTCCAACGCAAGTCGGTACAGGTTGCCCCATTGTTTAAATTATAAGAAACTTAAAAAAAAAAAGTCATTAAAAAGCAGAAGGAAAAATGTAAGAGTGTGCGACGTAAAACATCGACTTTCATTTTTTTTGGGGGGGGGGGGGGGACACCTTACTCTTTATTTGTGTCTTGTTCAAATCTTACAACTCAATTTCGACCCACTTTTCGTGATCGGATTCTTTTAAAATTCAGTATACGACCTCAGACCCGATGACAATGAAATATTCTTTAATCATTTAATTAATTAACGATTAATTATTATTTTATTCCAATTCAGCATTTTTGCATAAATCCTCCAGTACGAGAGCGAAACAAATGCTCTAACAAAATTGAATTAATCCATAGAAACCCCTAATTTTTTTTTTCTGCATAATATAAAATTTGTTCCCATGTTTCAAGGTGATTAAAACGTGAATTATAATTATTTTTACCAAATTTCATACTCAAATGTAAGTGAGCCTTCAATTGAAAGTTCACTGTTGATCACTCATTGTTGAACAATGCTTTTATCAAAATTTATCTCAAATATTTAAAGCAATTAAATATTAGGATGAGTCACCGTCCTATGTTGAAAAAAAAAAGTTTCTGATTTTTATCGGGTGCAGCATGAAAAGGGTGTCAAATCGTGTTTTAAGGTATAATAACATTAGGTATTATAAACATAAAGTGTTAAGCGAAATAAAACTTTAGATACAATAGAGAAAAATGTAATGTGTTTTAAGGTGAAACAAAGTTTTATTAAGGATAACATTTTCTGCCTCCGAATTGAATTTGAGAAACACATATTTCGAGCAAATATTTATAAAAAAAAAAAAAAAATTGAATTTTGACATCTTAAATTCAAATTATGTTTTTCGCAATCACGAGTGTGTGTATGTAGGCGTGTGTGTTTCTGTGTGGGGGTATGTGTGTTTGTGTATACGGGTATGTGTATGTGTGTGTAAGCATATGTGTGTGTGTCTGTGTGCAGGCATGAATGTGTGGGTAGTTGTGTGTATGTGTTTGTGTATGTGTGTAGGTGTATGTTTGTGCATGTGTGTGTGCGTGCGTGTGTGTGTAGTTGTGTATGTATGCGCGTGTGTGTAGGACATGGGTGCAACCTGGAGACGACTTTCGCTATAGGAGCAGCATCGTGAGGATCCGTTCGACGGTGATGCTGGCAGAGGCGGTGAGAAAATAAAATGATAGGACATCAAAACAGTCAAATGAGAACAATAAGCAATCGTGATTGCTCAAAAAAAAAAAAAAAAAAAACCAAAAAAAAAAAAAAAAAAACCGAGAGTTTGAATAACAACACTTTACGGCGATTTAAGAAATTAGCCAAAGATGTAAAACATTTTAATGTTGCGCGGACAAAGCCGGTGTCCTATTGGATTAGTAATGTCCTACGTTAGTGGGTCGGTTTTGATTTTACCTCTTTCAGCCACCATTAACCAGAAACTGCAGCGCTTCCTATAGTTGATTTGAACTGCGAAGAGTAATCTATTTTCTGTGAAAATCGTGTATATGTTCGGGTTATTATTGAACATCATAATGATCGACATCATTATTATGCTCTAATTTATGTGCAAAATCGATCTCGTCGGTCATCGGTTATAGTATTTACGTAAGTTATACTTCAAATACTTCAACATGTGTTTTTGGGTGCTTCCTCCCTCCATCAAATGTTTTACAAGTAGTTTTTATCACAAGTCCAGAATTTGAATGATAGTTTGCTGAAAAGTATAGTAGATGACATGACAGTTGTGTAAATTCAAAAAATTAAAAGCATATTAAAGCCGCATTGCTTGTAGCGCAATCGGGTTGCGAATTCATTGATTGGCGGGGAAAGAAAGTTTGGCGCTGTAGCTGGTAGGAGAATCGTTATGGTAACCCGGTTATCAGTGGAAGCTGGCGAAACATTCTGCCAAGCCAATGCCTTTTTTGAATGCGCACGCGCGGGAAGCGGTGAGTATTGCTGCACTTGCAATTAGAGTGGTCTTTATAGTCATTTTCCCCCCGTATCTCGAATACAGTGCTGTGTTAAGTGTCCCTTTTTCCTTTCAATTTTGAGATGCATTACATTTCGGTTATGGTATTTGATTATTTATTCTGGAATTGATTGTCGTTGAATGAAAAGCCTGAAATGCACAATTATTATCCTCACATATATAATAGCCGATGATCGAGTAACGCGCGTGTTTCAACAATGAAACTCGCGCCACGGCATGATAATTTGATAATATTTTTTGGTAATGTCTAACATAAGGGCTTTACTGTGATAAGGCTGAACTCGATTTATTGGTAAAATGGTCAACAACAAACGCTACCTACTGGAGTTTAGGGTTAATCCACTGGCGTTAGGGTTACAATTTCAGTTTTCAAAATATCACCAAACAGGCAATGGCTTCGTTCAAATGTCGAAGCAATTTTCACCCGTCATACCTTGACAATTTTCTAGTCCTCTTATGTATAATAGCCGATGATTGAGTAACAACAAATGTTTCAACAATGAAACTCGCGCCACGGATGTTTGACTATGATAATTTGGTAATATGTTTTGGTAATGTTTAACATATAGGGAAAGGCTTTATCGTGACAAGGCTGAACTCGATCCGGTAACTTTCCTGTTTTACTGGTAAGACTGTAATTTCAGGGGAATGAAGAAGCGAAAAAATGGTCAACAATGAACGCTACCTACCGGAGTTTAGGGTTAATCCACAGGAGTTAGTTACAATTTCAAAAAACCACCTAACAGGCAATAACTTCGTTCCAATGTAGAAGCAATTTTCACCCGTCATACCTTGACGGGCGATTTTCTAGTATATAATAATTGATCTTGTCTAGGATTGTTTTTTTCTGTGTTTTATGGATTTAAAAGATAAATCACAGAAAAGTTGTAACAGAAAAATATATGCACTAATTTAGCGTATCACCGTTTTACCTGCAAAACCTCTATTTTCACAACCGTTAACAGGGTTGTTTGGTTTAAACCACGTTGGTTTAAACCATGGTTTTAACCATGATTTAAACCAATTGTTTTTTTTTTTAAAAACCATGCGGTTTTTTAAAATGGTTTTTTAAAAAAAAGCAAAAAAAAAAAAAAAAATCCATTTTACAGGTTTACATTGATTTCCCCACACATATTGAAAAATGTAAAATTCCATTTATGCTAAGTTCCTAGCTAAGTTGCAGAGATAAATACTGAAATTGCAAAGTTGCTTCTTCAAAATGTATTACAAGCTTTAATCGAAAAAAAATATTAATATATTTTTTATTTTATATATGTGCCATAAAGCAGATTTCAGTCAACTTCCATCATTATGCTTAATTTGCATGATTAGTTAAGATTTACTAAGGATTGAATCTTTTATTGCAGATGCAATCCATTATATTGCTCACTCCTGTTGCAGGGGTGTGACATTTTTGCCCATTTATTTGCACTTTCCTGGAATTTTAACTTTGACTTGTAAGGTAATCAACAGTCTAACTTAATTGTTTGCACCTAAAAATTAAGATTTGTTCTGCAGGTGAACACAAATATTTTTTGAATCAAATTTTTAAAAAATGTTCATACTTCATATTATGATACATAATAGTTCCTTATATTTTAATGTACGAAGATTAAAAGACAAATCTTTAAATTCCCAGAATAATATATATGTTATTTAGTACTTTCAACAAAAAGCAAGTTTTGAAGTTTTTCCAGAGCCTAATCAATTTTTGAGTTATGAATATCTAAATGACAAAAATATATGCACTGCACTTTTCTGAAGCTGGTTTTAGTAATGTTGAAGACTTTTAAAGACGGTTGCATTGCATTTTTCAAATTCTTTTTCCTGGCTTTTCCACCACTCAGTCACTGTTGCAGAAGATATAACGTTTTTGGCAAAAAATTTTTCTTGAAACAGAATTTGCTACACATTTATTTGTTCTAAAGAGTTTGCATTTAATATTTTTTTACACTTCAATGCTGGATGCAACATGTATGTCAGTAAATAAGCTGTAATTTAAGCCATGTTGCACCAATTTTTGTATTTTTGATTTGGTTCTTTGTTTTCGCGATAGTCGATATCTTTTCCAAGTCTTTCCAAAATAAGAACGGAGTCGAATATAGAGCAGCACTTTTTTTTTTTAACTTTTGTCAGTACAACAGCAATCGATTTTTTGACTGTTCAATCATGTACTGTTGTACATTTTGCTTTACTTCAATATTTGCGACATTGTGTATAAAAATCAGCATTATGAAAGATCAGAAAGAAAAAATATGAAAATTGTTCTTTTGAAAAGATTATGCTTTAAAATATAACTTTTACCTTTATTCAATAATTATTCATATTATGTTGGTTTTATAAAGTTTTTTTCTTGGATCTTCATTATATTTTATCTTAACCCGCATCACAACGACTTCTTGAAGTATTTTGTATCATAAAGGGTCTATATATACATGCATATTAATATGTTAATCAAGTCAAACATTTCAATCAATATTTCCCCGCAGAAAGCTATTTTAATTATTTAATTTAGTTACAAGATTTTGTTCTTATCTCTTTAATTAATCAAGAAATTAGGTATAATGTGATTTTCTTTAAAAAATATTTCATCAGTGCAATTTTCTGAACATATGTTCGATATGCAGTATCGCGAAAAATTGCTTTCGTGTTTGAGGTTTCAATCCTTTTGCATCTTGTAAATATTTTGATGTTTTTTACCATCGGAAGTTATTTTGACATGTGCTACCGTAGATTAGCTTATTTTTCGTTTAATTTCAATAATTAACGAAGGAATTAGTTTGGAAACCATGACAACATTGAACTTACTCGGACTTCGCGGAAAACTGCTTCTCGCGTTTGAAATTTCAATCCTTTTGCATCTTGTAAATAATTTGATATTTTTGACAGTAGGAAGTTATTTTGACATACAGTGGCTCCCAAAAGTGTTCTTACACCTACGACTTTCAATGAAATAGGCCCTTATCCATTGGTTAGAATTAATATTTCGGAATAGGTATTTTATTATAAAATCTATGATCTATTTTTAACAAAACTACAAAAATTTTTTTTAATAAAACATTAAAACTTAATTTTTTAAAAATCAGAAACCAAAAAGTTACGGAAATTTTATCTCACAAAAGTCTTCGTACACTTTGAAAAAATGTCAAAAATTAGTAAATAATCTAATTTTTTACTAAGTTATTATTTAGTAGAATATCATGCAGTAACAACAACAGCTTTTAAACGTCTGGGAATAGATTTCATTGTTTCTTTCTTTCTTTTTTTGTGCAATTTCTAAGTAAGCGTTCAGCCGCACTACGAGTCTTACTGTTTCTAGTTCGCTTTTCGTTTCAATGGTGTATTTTCGTAATCTAGCCACCAGATATTTCCAAATATGTTCCATTAAGTTTAAATCTAGCGATTGAGGAGATATTTCCAAGCTTAAGGACAAATTTTGAGGCACCAAACACGAACGTGTGCTTCTTATCGTACGATAAGAAGCACACGTTTAAATTGCTTTTTAAAATATTTAAATGAACAGCATAATTCATTATTTCATCAAAAAATTCCAAATTTCCAAGTCCTGATGCTGAGATGCACCCTCACACAAGAACATCTTCACCGTTCTGATTAACCGATCCAACTAAGTTCTTAAGATTAAATTCCTCTTTTTTTCTTTCATTTACAATTATACAACAATTTAACCCAAAATGTTGAATTTATTTTCGTCTATAAATAAGACGTTGTTCCAAAACGTATTGAGCTTATTTAACATTGATTTTACGACGGAAAGTGTAAGCTTACTGTTTTTCGCACGAACAAGAAAATTTCTGCGGGAAGAGGTCCCATTTAATCTAGCTAATCCTAGAACTTTTCGAACAATTTTAGTTAAAAATTAAACGTAAAATGTTTCATTCAATTCTGTAGAAACTTTTTCAGTTCTGAAATGTGTATTTTTCATATTTTTTTTAACTGTAAACCTCCGATCACGCTTTGTTATCTTTGCCAGTTGACCTTTTCTTACCTTGTTTTCGATCCGATTCTTGTCTTTAAAGCATTTTATCAAGCCCTTCACTATAGAATGGTATCAATTAACCAATTTAGAGACATTTCAAATCAATTTACGGCTACTGTGAGGGAAAAAACCAAATTTCGAATCGTGTTTGTTGTTTTTTACGCATACCTGCCATTTTAAAATAATAAGCAGAATATTAGGGAATAAAAACACTAAAAATTAAAGTCAAATGACTTTACAGTATTATTACTAGGGCTTGACCGATGGCATTTTTTGGCCGATGGGCCGATGCCGATTGCTCAAAGATGGCCGATGGCCGATAGTTTTCCTCCAAATGGCCGATGGCCGATGCCGTTGGCCGATGGCAAAAAAAAAAAATAAATAAATAAAAAGATTAATTTGAATTCTGATATGTTTAATTCAAATTATGTTTTTCGCAATCACAGGACCCACTTATTGAAGTTATTGTTTCCAGAAACTGCTCCTGACCCCCCAAACCTGCCCTTCTCCTGAGCGGTTACGCGTGTATAGTTGTGTGTTTGTGTGTGTGTGTGTGTAGGCGCGCATGTATATGTAGGCTTGTGTGTGCACACACGTAGGCGTGTATGTCTCTCTGTGTGTAGGTGCTTGTGCATGTGTAGGCTCGTGTGTGCATACTTTTGTGTATGTACATGAGCGTGTGTGTGACCAGGGGCCACTGACCAGGAGAAGCGAATTTCGGGGGACATTGCTCAGGACCGGAGGAGCCGCGCCTGCAGAGGACGGTGGGCGGGAGTGCGGCAGAGGGAAGCGGGGGGGGGGAGGAAATAAAATCAGCTTAACGTCAAGGACAGTCAAATGAGAACAATAAGCAATCGTGATTGCTCAAAAAAAATCTGACAGAAATAAATTGATAAGATTGTCAGGGATTTGAAGGATCATTGAAACAAATATAAGAAATACGCAAAATGACATTTCTTAGCCAAAATAATTAATCGCTAAATATTTAAGAAATGCTTGAAACGACGAGGGTAGGTTTGGGGGGACACCCTCTGATTTTGGAGTAACTCACAAATTTAAACTTCGGCCCCAACTTCAGCCTCATTTTTTTAGTACAGAACCGCTACCACCAACGCCTCGGAAGAGTTTCTGAATCTACTTCAGCACTTCTGAAGAAAAAATTCAAAAGTGCCTTTGATTTCCGAATTATGTCACCATTCAAAACGTCTTTAATCAATTTCTTACATTAACCCCTTCAGACCTGGTGTCCGATATACCGGACATACTTTTAAACAGCTCCTAATCATTTAATAATTGATTTAATTAGTTGATTATTTTGTAGTTGACTCTTTACATTCTACTTATTATAATTTGAAGTAATTTTTCGTTTTGGGTTTGACAACACTGACATATAAGGATTGAGAGATAGAGAGTGGCTCAACAATGGATTTTCGTTTGAAAAGCGAGGTTTTTTCCTGATTTTTTAAAAAATATACAAACACTTATATTATGTTTTATAATTGTTTGTAGAACATTTTATAATGAAGTTTGTTCGGTATTTTATCGTTTTTGTATATGAAATATTGATTTCAAAAATATAAGTCAGGAATATTGGATGTGCCATAACTCTTTTAATTTTTCTCCTACAAACTCAACATTTTGTCAATAAGATACCCTTTACCATAGTACACTGTGTACCAATTATCAACATTTTTGGTCCAATATTTCATAATTCCGACTGAAGGGGTTAATGCTCTAAATTCTTCCTAAACAATATATAAAGCTTGAAAAAAAAATTTCCAATTTTGAGAATGGTGTTAGTTTTAAACAACTAAGAAGTACAACCTAGAGTTTAATTTCAGAAATTGAGGGAGTGGGAGGAGGGGCACGCAAGTGTTCTCGGAAATACAAAAAATAGTCATAAAAATAGAGTTCAAAACAATCATAAACATTGAGCAGAAAAACCCTTTTAAAACTTGCACCCGAGTTTGTTTTGACGTGCAGTGGCGGATTTAAAAAATAGCAAATGTTGCAATTGTGCGAGAGGCCCATAACCATAGGGGCACCGTAGGAGTTACAAAAATGCTTATGATAAATGTTTTACAACTTCTGTGATAGAGAAATAGGGCCCCAAACTTGTAGCTCCGCCGAAGCGATACAGAAAAGACTGCATTACTGCAGGCCGAGGAGTCAGTCACCTTTCTCACCTTTAGTCACCTTTTGAAAATTTGGTTACTTTTAGTCACCTTTTGCAACTTTTGTCACCTTTCTCACCTTTCTTGAAATGTCTTATGATTTTTTTTAAATAATTAAATCCTTGAAAAGTATCTGAATGTTAACAGTAAAATTAATTAAAAAAAGTAGCATAAATATGCCCCCCCCCCCCCCACCTTGTTGTTGTTTAAGAAAAATAGCTATGCTACCGGAAAATCCGGGATTTTTTTTTTATTGCTTGCAATTGTACCCTATGAGCAGAACCAGTCTTTCTATCCCCCTTCGACCGTCAGACGCATTTTCCCCGAGTCTCGTCTAAACACCATTTTGTTTCCTATCGTGTTTCTGGCTATAGAGTGTTGTTCAACTAAAGTTCAGCTGTGCAATTCATTTCTACACCCTTTGTTGAGTGAGTGGTCATCGAATGTAAGTTGTCTTCCGTGTTTATCAAATGACATCATCTGAAGTGTCTGAATCTCACGGAATCTCACACTCATCTCATCTCTAGCCAGGCGCTTTACTTGCTTGTTTTACTTTTACTGACTTCGAAAGTCGCGACTAAGCAGTCACAAGTGGTTAGATTTGAAAAAGGGGTGGTGGGTTAAGGAGGCGTGCCTCAATGTCTTCTTTGAGCGCAGAATAGTGAAAAGTTTTGGTTTGTGTTTATAGTGTCACTTTGTGTTTGCACAGAAATGGTTAGTTTCGGTTTTATTTTTGCTGCGCAAGTGCGAAGTGAACTTGGTCTGTGTAAACATTTCTTAACATTTCCTTTTTTGGTGCGTCTCAGAGAATCTCCGTTTTTTTTTTTTTTTTTTTTTTTTTTTTTTTTTTTTTTTTTTTTTTTTTTTTTTTGGGTTTCAATGCTTTATATGGCTAGTTCCAGTAAAAATAAAGCTTTTAGAAGCAAATGCTAGCCAAAATCTTTATTTTATGTAACGGCAAGATTGATTTTATTAAAGTACGGTTTTAACATGGTTTGGTAATGTAATGATTTTCTTCTTCCACATTCATTTCAAAAAGCTGCTGATTTTATAATCCAGAGATTTTATAAGTGGCGGTTAGTGTTTATTTATTTATTGAATTGGAACAAAAAAACTGCTGTAAACCTATTTGGAACAAAATGCACTACAACAGTATTTTTGATAAATGCGATATTATTTTCCTAGATTCAATAAGGAATAAATATATGTTTAAAAAAAAAGAGAAAAAAAAACAGCCAACCAACGAACGCATCTAACAAATGAGTCCCGATTGAAAAAAAAAACAAAAGTACCCTCACATCAAGTACCCTCACATCGTTATCTTTATCACCCCTATTTTGATCAAATCAAAAGAGACCATGACAGCATTCCTGCTTATTCGGCATTATTTTTTATTCCTAAGCCTGATAAGTTGGAGATTGCAAATTGACTAGGACCAGTCTAGCTGGGCCCAGAGTCTGTTGCTGGTCGTCACTTTTGTATTTGTAATTATTAATAACTTGATTTAATACTACATTTTTTACCTCCCATGGACATGTCATGGAATATTTTCAGAGCTTGTTAAAAAAATAAAAAATAAATAAAACAAGAAAGAAAAAATCATGAACATTTTCAGGCATATTAAATGATATTTTCATCATTTTATTTTTGCATTGTAAGTACAATTATCATTTTGTTAAAGTCTGATTTTTCAAATTGGTTTTCTCAGTTGTTCTCTACTGTCAAGACTTTCGATTTAATATTTATGCTTTGTATTTACTAAGAAAAAAGAAAGAATGCTCATAATTTTTCAACAAGCTAAAAAAAAAGAAAAAAAAACATTACTAAAAACGTGATTGAATAACATAAATTATATGTTCAAGAAATGCATCATCTTGCTTTTTACTTCACAATTTCAAGCTTTATTATGCTGATTAAATATATATATATATATAATAATAAGGTTACAAAGAGTTTACACTGAAAGTTTTTTGAAAATGTCTTAAAATGTTTATTTTACTACTTCTAGCCCTATAATATTCATTTCCAAAATTGTAAAGAAATCTTTACAAGAAATATATAGGCTATTTTGGTAAAAGTCAGTAAAAAGGAATAATCCTTTTCTGTTTTATGAGCTCTTAACAAATTGCTTTTGGTCACCTTTTAGTTACTTTTTTGTCACCTTTTAGTCACCTTTGTTTTCAAATTTGTCACCTTTCTCACTTTTTTCAAAGGCCATCAGCAGTCCTCGGCCTGATTACTGTGATTCATATTACAAATATCGAAAAATTAAAAATTACCGTCGGTTTAACGGGAGTCTAACAAAATGAAACTAAACCGGTTTCGCCATCTCATATTTTTTCCATGGCCTCCAATTCGACAATACATCACCAAATGATCGTCAGTCTGAGACGCTATATTAATTTTCCATTGAAATAAGTAATTAATAGCCACAAAAAATGAGTAAATAGGCTTTTTTGAACACCCGATCGAAAACAAAAAGGGAAGTGCACAACTGGAACGTACGCACATCCCATATGCGAAAATTTAGCCTTCTGCAGCTTACCATTTTTGAGTTATGACTTATGAGAGATCCATACGTACATCCAGCCGCAAGAAACAACGCAATAATTAACTTGTTTGGTACCTGAATGCAGTATTAAAAACTCTTTCAGGGGTGATTAAAATAGAAATTCATACTGAAATTTAAGTAAACAATTTTATATGAAAACAATAACTTCCTTTACTTTGTATTAAAAAGTAAAACAACAAAGGTCCTTTTTTTTTTCAAAAACATCGGCCAATTCCATCGGCTTTTCGATGTTTTTTAATGCCGATGGGCCGATGTTTCCTGCAAGTTAGCATCGGCCGCCGATGCCGATGCCGATGGCTAAATTGTTGAACCATCGGCGCCGATGCATCGGCCAGGCCGATGCATCGGTCGAGTCCTAATTATTACAATGCAAAAATAATAAAAAAAACACATATGATAATTTTAATTATTAATTTATTCGAAACTATTTCAGTGTACGATGACTTTTGTGGCGTATTTTTTCTGTCTCTTCGTTTTTTGACAAATTTCAAAAATAAAATCTGGCAATATTCCAAAAAAAACTACTGGGTTTTATTCACAATGGCGTAGGAATGGTGTGAAAAAAAATTGGACTTCATATTCGAATTCAGTTTTGCGTTATTTTGGTTTTACTACAAAATTTCAAGGTGTACGAACACTTTTGGGAGTCACTGTATACATCCTTAGATTAGCTTATTTTTCGCTTAATTTCAGTAATTAACGAGGGAATTAGTTTGGAAACTATGGCAACATTGAACTTACTCGGACTTCGCGGAAAACTGCTTCTCGCGTTTGAAATTTCAATCCTTTTGCATCTTGTAAATATTTTGATATCTTTGACAGTAGGAAGTTATTTTGACATATACATCTTTAGATTAGCTTATTTTTCGTTTTATTTCAGTAATTAACAAAGGAATTTGTGTGGAAAACATGACTACATTGAACTTACTTGGACTTCGCGGAAAACTGCTTCTCGCGTTCGAAATTTCAATCCTTTTGCATCTTGTAAATATTTTGATGTTTACGACAGTAGGAAGTTATTTTGACATATACTACTTTAGATTAGCTTATTTTTCGTTTAATTTCAATAATTGATGAAGTACTTATTTTGGAAACTATGGCAACATTGAACTTACTCGGACATCGCGGAAAATGAGTTTTAGTGTTTGAAATTTCAATCTTTTTGCATCATGAAAATATTTAAATTATTTACCCAATCGAATGTTATTTTCTCAAATGCTACCTTAGATTAGCATGTTTTATGTTTAATTTAGTAGAAAATAAATAAATTTATTTTATGGGAAATATGCCAAAATTTGAGCCTGGTTCGTGAAAATTTGCTTATCTGAGCTTTCAAACGTTTTGCATCTAATAAATATTTTTATATATTTGGCAATTTGAAGTTGTTTTGACATGCTACATTAGATTAACTCGTTTTAATTTTTATTTAAATAACTAAAAAATTAATATTTTTTGTTTTTAATTCAAATTTTTAGTTTTGCTAACTTAATTTTAATTACTATTAGCTTATTTTCAGTTATTACTGTTTTTCTTATAGGGGGGGGGGGGGGATATTAAATGTAAACAATTGAGTGCATAATATTTTAACTGTTTTTATTTAAAATAAATTTGAATTATAAAATTTTATGAAGTTGAATTTATGTACATCATTTCATTGTCATGATGCCTGCTAAAGAGGGGAATTAGTCCTCCCCCCCCCATAAAAGTTCAAAGCACTCATGGCTTTGCAATCATGGAGTTTTTTTTAAAATCTAAGCTTTATGATTCTTGAAAATGTACTTTGAATATGAAAGTTGCAAAACTAAGCCTTATGTGATCTGCTTCTCTTTGTCATTAAGCATTTCAGACATTTTTAGGAAAACTTTCAATACATTAGATCTTTTATCAAAGTGTCTCTTGTAGAAAAAGCAGTTTGTTTTCCTCTACTTTTTATATTACTTCCTGTTATTTATATGTTAGCATTAAATGAAATCTGCATGCAATATTTATAGTGCGAATTTAGGGTAGACCTTGAAAAATATTTTTTCACACTTGAAAAGTTCTTAAATTTTTTTTCTCCCTAAATTGTATGAACCCTGTGATAAGAGATTAAATTTAAAATCCAAATATAAAATAATTTTATTATAAACTCAGTTGTAGCTTTATTGAAAATCAAAACAATATTTTTTAGGTTTCAGTGTAAGTCATGGGGAAGTGCAGATTTCTTAGCAAATACTTAGATGAAACTAATGAAAATGGAAACAAAATTAGAGACTGGGGAAAACAGCAAGAGAATAACGTTTTTTTGTTTGGTGTATGATAACGCTATTAAGAAGCATTATATGACAGAAAAACATAAAAATAATTTTAAACTAAATAAAGATGAAACGCAACTTCATCTATCATTCAGTGAGACTACCAGTATCCCTGGGTCAAGTCAAAATGTATAATTATACCTATTTAGTTCTAAAGAGGCTGCCTTAAGTGCTGAACTAAGTACCCCCCTCCCCTCATCCAAATATTTGTGTAAATTATATTATTCAATGGATAAAAAGATCAGTTTCACAGGTGATAAAGGAATTGTATCATTATTATGGTTAATTAACGAATTATCTTAACGAGTTTAACCAGCTGGCAACTAATTTGCCTTTTTGTGCTTCCCTGGGTTTAACTATGAGTGGTCCTCCCAAGGTTCTTTTTTTAATCGTAACTGGTCCTCTTTAGTCCCCTTTTTGATTGAAAATGGTCCTCTTTTACCCTTTTCTGAAGCTAAAATGTGTTGGGAGTTCTGTGTTAAGCTCTTTTGATCTTTTATTCCTTTTTTAAGCACTTTTATTAATTATACTTGGCCTGATTGTCACGGAGAAATCTGAGGCCTGGTTTTCCTTATATCTCTGCAACTAGACCACTTAGAGACTTCGGGATTTCACTAAATGCTTTGCTTAGTCTTAAGGTGCAACTTAGCGCTGAAGGTGCATAACTAGACCCCACTAGGAGTCTACGTACCAAATTTCAACTTTCTAGGACATACCGTTCTTGAGTTACGCGACATACATACGCACAACGCACATACATACGTACATACAGACGTCACGAGAAAACTCTTAATTCACTCGGGAATCGTCGAAACGGATATTTCGGCGTCTATACGTTCTTAGGCATATACCTACGTGTGAACGGGTCGGAAAAAAACCATTCATTCAGGGTTGAGCAAAATGGAAATTAAAGTCGATTTTTCAGTGAAATTTTTTTTGCGAATACAACACTTCCTTTTTTGTAAAAGGAAGTGAAAATTAAATTCCAAAATAAAACTTTGTTTACAAACGAAAAAATTTAAAATAACAGATTTTTTTAGAAACATACTAAGCACCTTTCATAATGCACTCAAAAGGACAAAATAACTTTTTTGAGTCAGAAAGGACAATTTAAGTATTCTTGTAGTTTTCAATTATTCCAAGAAAAAGACTTCACAAACGAAGAAAAGTGCACTCTAAAAATATAACATTTTCTACAGGACTAGAGCCGCATTTTTCTTCGTTAGTGAAGTCTTTTCTTGGAATAATTGAAAACTATAGGAATACTTTTAATTTTCCTTTCTGACACAGAAAAGTTATTTTGTCGTTTTGAATGCATTACGGAAAGTGCTTAATGATTTTTTTTTTTTAAATTCTGTTATTTGTTTTTGTAATTTGTATTACTGCCGCCGCCTCGCGATATTTCCAGTGGATATTTCCCGCCGTTCCCGTCTCAAGCGTCAGTGCGGTCAGTGTTTGGAGTGTTAGGCCTGGACTCCACATGCGCGGAAAACCGACTGAAACCGAATGCGGAATCGGAAAAACAGGTTTTTTTCCGTTTCTGCCCGACGGAAACGCGACTGAATCGAGAGTAGAAAAATTTCAACTTTTCTGCTTCCGCCAGCGGATTCCGCATTCTGACAGCCAATAGGAGCTCGACTTCAGATTGTAAACATTAGCAATGGCGGCCACCGAAGTTGAACGTATGCTGTATCGCTGTATCATCAATTTTTTTTAATGGAAGAATTAAAGAAATATTTTTGCTGTTATTAACAACGAGAAGAAAGTAGCGATAAGATGCGCCATGCTTGGGACAAAATGTGGCATTTGCGGTAAGTGGAATTTTTGTTGAACTCTTATCATAAATTTGTAATGTAATGAATGTGTGCATAGTTTCATTTAATTGTATTAAATATTCACTTTTCTCAGCTCCAGAAGTACAGAAAAAGGAGGTGAAGAGAAAAAAACAATAGATGGAAACTTTATCATATGAATTGGTGGATGATGAATTTAATACTGGACTGGACGTACTTCCACGAACTTACAAGGTTAGTTCTTTCATTTTGGATTTTGAAGAATCCTACCCTCCTTTTTGCTTAATACATGTATTGATAGCCGTTTATTTGATCATTCTTTTTGTTTATTTGAGTTTTAAATCATGTAATGACGCCATACTTTTGATATTTTACCTTTTTGAAAAGTTAATCTTCTGTACCCGATCACCGTAATGTAGTACAATATTGCTGACCTTCTAAATGTTGCGTTAGGTAGGTCATACTTTGTTATGGTGTATTTTGTTAACATATTGATAAAGCCAGAGAATAACAAACTTTTCCTTACTTTTTCTTCTGAAGGAGTATAATTTTCTCACCACTCTGAAATCATTAATTATTATGTTGCATTACAATATGTATATTTGTGTATACAGAGTTTGACAGATAAAACATATTTGCTAATTTGCATGATTTTGTAGTAAAAACTTGGAAAGTGTGTAGTTATAAGGTTTTCATTAAATATTTGCTTATTGAAAAATGCACAAAAAGTGAAACTTTTAGATCTAGAAAAAAAATTGTACGTACTAGGCGCTCTATTTCTCAGTTTATGGTAAAGTTCAGTGGCACTCTGATAGATTTTGTTTTTAGGAAGTTTGACAAGGTTTGTTTAGTCACTTGTGCGATAAATCCTGGGTGATACCCAGTGGTGTTCCCATAGGGTACAAGGGCACCCATATAGGGGGCTACGGGGGAGCTCAAGTCCCCCCAACCTTTGAAATTAGAACTTCCTTGCTTTTAGTACTTTTTTCTTTGCAAAAATGTGGAAACGTTTCTTCTCCAGCCATTAATGAATAAGTTATTAAAAACGTAAAATTTTAATAACTCTAACCTGCACCAAAATCAGTTTCTATGGGGAAAATATCCTGCTAAACCATGGAGAAAATATCTGAGCCCCCCCCCCCCTTGCAATTTTGCATATGGGCACCCTTGATTGGGTATACTCTATATATGCCGTATACTCTCAAATATTTTTTTACAAAAATAGTGTATACCCTCAAATGTCAAAATTTTTCACATTATGACTCATTATGTATATGATCATGTACATTTATTCTGCGTAATGGATTACTGAGAGTATACCCTCAGAAAAATTGATGGGAAAATCACTGGTGATACCAGTGCCCAGGATTTGTCATATTCCTGAATGAGGTTATTTAATAGAGATGTACCGAGCACTCGGTAACTACTCGGTACTCGGCCAATTTGGCGAGTCCTCGGTACTCGGCCAAATTTTGATCAGGTACTCGGCCAACACCAAGTAGTTGTAAAAAATTTAATATTGTTCAAAGCAGATTTTACAATTAATAAAAAAGTGCAAGCATATAATATACTGCACTCATTTACAAGTAAAATTCAAATTTTGAGAATAATGAAGTTTGTTATGCTTCAATGGAGTTAATCTTATATTTTAATGTCCCTAAGTTGATGAAACTTATTTATTAAAAATGAGGCAAAAAAGGTAAGTACAGAAAATATGAAATGTTTATTATATTAAATGGATTTTTGCCACTTTCAAAATTATTTATAAGAAGCATAAAAATACCTTTTCTTAAAAAATAAAACAGCGTTAAAAGCACAAATATGCCAGAACACTGCAGACACGTGTTTTGGCATTACAAGGAATGCTTTTTTCAATGCACAAAATATGAGCTTACAGATTTAAAGACATCTGACAAATATCTGATTTTTTTACATTCATTAGCTCACATTTTATGCACCGAAAAAGATGTTCCTTGTAATACGGAAACACGTGTCTGCAGTGCTCTTGCACATTTGTGCTTTTAACGTTGTTTCATTTGCTTTTAAAAATTATTTAAGTTTGCCGGACTAGAAGCATAGATTGATATGATTTGTTTTAAATTCCAACTTGATTAATCCTTTTATGTATTTGTTTATTTTTACTTTAAAAAATAACTTATTTGTAAAATTATTGACTTAAACAAAATCTTTTAAATAATGCATAGTTAAATTTCAGCTGGAATTTTGTTTTAAAAACTATTATTTGGATATGGAGGTCTATACTACTATTCCAATGAGTTCATAATTTGTTACGTGTGTGTCGGTGGTATTTCTTGAAACATAATTGGAACTCGGTACTCGACTACTTGGCCAAAGTGCTACTCGGTACGTCTCTATTATTTAAAGGATGTTTCTTTCTTGTTAGTATTGTGTATATGTAACTTACATGTGATTGCTTCATTGACAAATATGATATTGTTTACCCTACGTGCCACCGTTCTCATCTGCCTATAAATACTCAGGATCACGGAAAACCAAGGCAGGATCCTAGTTTGACCATCCCCAACTCCTTGTAATTAACCACGCTACCATGATTCTAAGCCTGGTCACTAGCTTCCGACTGGGTTGAGATGACCTCTTGTCGGCCCTGTGAATACCTTACATTTTGTCCATCATAGATGTTCTTCTTTTTTGAACAGTTACAAATTGCTTATTAAGCTCCCTTGACTGAGGTTGATGTTCCACTGATTTTTCAGATTATCATGACAGCGACAATAAGTCTAGCTCGTTTCATATTTTAATAGGTAGACAAATTTTTGTCGCCACAATTTGTCATCACAAATTGTTTGCATTCATACAAAGCTAAATTTAAGATTTTTGGACCTGAGCCTCTACATACTCAAGCGGGAACAAACCTGGGTGGTGAGTTCTATATGCCCTACACACGCACACATTCACGTTTGCACACATTCGCGTTTGCACACATACACGTCTGCACACATACACGTCTGCACACATACACGTCTGCACACATACACGTCTACACACACACATGTCTACACACACACGTCTATCCTCACATGTCTATCCTCACACATCTACACTCACACATGTCTACACACACACACGCGTCTATACACACACACACTCGTGATTGCGAAAAACATTATTTGAATTCAAGATGTCAAAAATTAAGTGTGCCTTCGTTTTTTTCCCCTGCCCTCAAACCTGTGCACCTTTGTTTTATTTATTTATTTTTTGGCGCCTTTTTGGTAGTCAACTTTCGTGCCTTCTTGGTAGACCCAGCATATGCGTGTCACGGGGGGCATCAGGGGTACCGTGGTACCCACATTAGCACATAAAAATGAAAGTTAATACAAAAGTGGCTAAAATTTTATAGTTGTAGGTTCATTAATTTCTTACCTCATATGCTTTAAAAATGCTTTTTTACTCAAAATATTTTAAATTTTTCCTCAAGCAAACAAGTATGGGAGCCTTTCCAAATGCAGTTTCAACTTCTTGGTACAGTGGTACCCCCATTTCTGAAGCCCTCCGCACACCTATGAGACCCAGTCTGCCCCTACTCCTGAGTTCGTGCTCATTTTTGAAAGCTCGAGCCCGGTTCATATTTCTCATATCAGAATTCGAGCCCGAGGAAAACTTCTTGGATCAAAAACTTAACCCGCAGTGCCCAACATGATTGAATGAAATGTTAGTCTCAGCTATTATTTTAGATCAACAAAATATGGGTACTTAGATTGCAGCTGCCCAGTTGGTTTGAATTTTTTGTTTTTTATTTTGATTTTTTAAACTTTTAATGAAGAATATTTTTAAAAAAATTTCTTGAAATGCTCCACTTCAGATGCATTATTATGTTATACTTTGTAATAGTAATCCAAAACACATCCAAAACATCCTTATTGCCTACGGCCTCTTAAGTTAGGCAAAAGCTTCATATAAGTATCTTTCTCAATCCACCATTGTTCAAACCAGGTATTAATGGCAAGCAGCCAGCCACTTAAGTCTCCTTTTGGTAGACCTTTGGTACTCCTACAAGTTGAAAAAACAAGAACTCTCATCAACATAGGGTTTCCAGAAGGTAATGATTGAAGAGTTTGACGTCCGTGTTCACTAATGGTGACTGGGGCACATTTAATGTGTTCGTAATCAATGTCCCCCAAGTTTCTATTTGAAATCCTTTTCTCTGGGCCTGCTGGATCAGGGGTTGCTCGGCTCCTGCTCTGGATAAAAAATCAGAGCTCTCTTCAGAACCCTATCCTACTGGTTAACTGTTTTTCTTTGGATTGTTTGGAAAATCTGAATAGCCTATATTATTATTAGAAAATAATTCGAAACTTGAATATAAAGTGTGTAGTGCCTCAAAGCAGTCTATGATGAATATTTTGAGTACAAAATAGATGAAGTGATTGGCAGAGTTATATATAAGTATTAATTAATAAATCATTAAAGAGAACTAGATCATTAAAGGGAAATAGTTTAACTGAACATTTTCTATATTAGATCTCTTATTAATGTTTGTATGTGACACCCTCCAAAAAGATTTTTGCTTTGGCAAAACTATCTTTCAAAGAAATGATTGTTCAAATCAAGAAGTATTAAAAACTATCTGCTTTGATCAACAAAGCGACTAAACCTAAATTACACGACAAAAATGAGCTTTGTAACCAATTATTGAAAAACTTATTAGTAAGTATATTAAGTATATTCTTATAGTTTGTTCAGTTGAATCAAATTTCAAACATTATACAAATAATCTGAAAACTAACCCTCTATTAAAGATTAGATTCAAGTGAGAATTTTAGCTTTTTTCAACATCCCTTGAACTGCAATGATTGTCTCTACTGCTCACTACTCAGTTATATACTTATGTGTTGTGCTGCATATTAGTTTCTTTCTTTCTTTTTTTTTTTAATTATTATCACTATGAAGACCCCAGCCCTATTCAATAATCACCTCAGATTAAAAACAGAAGGGTGTTCCTGAGAAAGTGTGAGGCCTCAAAAAAGAGAAGACTAACTTTGGCCTTTATGAATGACCACCTCCATAATAAAAGCATAGCTCTGATAAGGATAAACCCTTATAAACTGGTTGTGCATCTGTGTATACATATGTTGTTGTACCTTTGCTTTGAAGCTAGGAAAGAGTTTACCCCTAAAGAAAATTTTCTGTCTGTACCATTGACCCTGTCAAGGATCTACATCAGGCTCTACTGCTGCAGTTACCTGATTTGTGTGTAAACAAATTTATTTTATATTTCAGATCCAGTAAACACATTAAAAGAAGGATTGGAGGATTAATGCTGATGCAGGAATGACTTAAGTAGAACTGCCATTTTGCTGTCAAGAAAGCAAAGGAGAATTTTTAGTTAAAGATGATCCCATTTCAAAAAATTTCTAGTTAAATGTAAATTCCTTTCAGGGAGAAAAAAATTATAGAAGCGATGTCTGACATTGAACTTTTAATACAGCAGAATAAATTGAGTTAAAATATGTAAATAAATGGAACTTTTTAAATAAAAAAAAAATATTTATTTGTGTGTTATTTTGATTCACTGATGTTTGAAATAGTAGTGAGCTTTGTAAAAATGCAAGCTTTGAATGATTAAAATGCTTTTGATTAGAATTAAAAATATTTAAATAAATTAAACATAATGAGATTCTGTGAACAATGAAAATTAAGAACAATATATTAAAATTTATAACACAAAATATTTTAGGCCAGTAATGATTATATAATAAGGTTGTGGGTGAAATGGTATGAAATGAAAAAAAATAAAACTTTTTGGGGTGTAAAATTAAGATTTAATAAATATGTTCGTTCTCAGTTTGATTTTATGAGTTTTACTAACAAATTTCTTAGAACATTTAATTCGAATAAAATGTTAACAAAACATTCTATAAAACCAGCAAAATGCTAGTATCTTTGGTTACTAGGTTTTGGCTTAACATCAATGAAATATGAATGGATAATATCAACAGTTGAGGTGTAATTTGCTATTCAACCTACTGTGGTTTTCCTAAAAATCTAGGCATCATATTTTTTTTAAACTTTAGTTGGTTACGTTACATTCTTATATATTATTTATATAAATCGCTCTCTCCCCCTCTTCAGGCACATAAACTTCTTTAGGAATATAAAACACCAAAATTTCACTATTTTTGGCTGATTCTAATAGTTAAAATTCCAAATTGCTCTCTTAGAAAAACAATAGTTTTCCTTAATGAAATATTAAATCAAATTTAAAATATTGAAATATGAATGAATAATTGAAATTATTATTGTTTCATTATCCAAAAAGGGGAAGAAATAATATACGTCGTATGTAATCTAAATTTTTCATGATCTTCAATTTTTCTTACCCACACTGAATGGTTTTGTTTCGAGTTTTATTCAGTAAATATTTATTCATTCACTTTTTTTTTTTTTTTTTTTGTGTTTTTTTTTTTTTTTTTTTTTTGGCTCCAGCAATGTCAAATTCACGAAATCTAAGCTCATCATAAAAACATCTACAGTGGATCGTTCATGAATGGGTAGAATTCACCTTCAGCTCTTTTATC
This sequence comes from Uloborus diversus, assembly GCF_026930045.1. Lineage (NCBI taxonomy): Eukaryota > Metazoa > Arthropoda > Arachnida > Araneae > Uloboridae > Uloborus > Uloborus diversus. The sequence continues at coordinate 129,709,270 of NC_072735.1, forward strand.
AAAGTAGCTTGAAAGCCTAGTTTTTTTCCCGTTCTTGCAGTATCTTCCTCAGCTGCCTAGAATGCTTTTTTTATTTTTTTCCCCTTTTTCATTCTATTTTAATTATTTATTTTTCAATTGCAGCGGTCAAATTTAAAAAATGTAATTCGGCACGGCAATCTCTTCATCTTGATCATCCATTTTTTCCGCTGATACCAAAACAAAAAGCTGAGCGTCCAGAAGCCACCTGCAGATGGCGCTCTGGAATTCCGCTCTAGAATTCCGCGTTGTCTTTTCTGCTCTCAAAACCACCCGTTGCGCGGAAATACGACTGAATCGGAAATTCCGTTTATGCCGACGCTTTCGGTTTTCCGCGCATGTGGAGCCCAGGCCTTAGTCTGCAGATGTTCGCTGGAATCTGCGACGTGCGTCGCAGCCTCCGTCGCGCTGTTTCTGCTACCGAGTTTACAGGTAAAGTGCAAATGATTCGAGTAAAAATTGAAAGAGGTAACTTTTGCATCAGGAAATTTGAG